>NC_091351.1:26305920-26605920 GCF_038502225.1 Cherax quadricarinatus | reverse complement strand
TAGGCAAACAACACACTGGTGTACATGCTTGGCAATGTCCGCTGCCATCTTAGGCCAGAAATATTTCATTCGTGCCTGTTTGATACTGCGGTCCTTCCCGGGGTGCGCTATACCTGGGACATTGTGGATCAACCTAAGAGTAGCTGGTATCATGGACTCTGGTATCACCAGTTGGTATATGGTTCTGCCGGGGTCCACCAGCTGTGCAACACGGCACAGTACTCCTTGGTTGACCACCAAATCCTTCAGTGGAACGGGAGACTTGACCTGTAAGTCAACGTCCTCATTGGTCAGGAAACGAAGGACTGGAGACCACACAGGGTCCTGTCGTTGGGCTCTCTCGAGATCCTCAACAGAGAACGAATTGCCGACACTCACGAATGCTATATGTCTCGACAGGGCATCAGCTACAACATTTTGCTTACCTGGGACATAGCAAATTTCAGGGTTGTAGTCATTGAACGTGAGCGACCACCGAGCATGCTTTCCCGAGAGGTTCTTATTTGCAAAAAGGGCCAATAAGGGTAAATGATCTGTATAAATCTTAATAGGATAATGATAGATGATATCCCGAAAATGACTCAGGGCCCATACAATGGCTAAAGCTTCTAGCTCTGTCACTGAATAATTGACTTCCGCTTTAGTAAGAACACGGCTAGCATAGGCAATAGGCTGTTGCTTACCATTAGATTCCTGTGACAAGACTGCACCGATGCCAACTTTGCTGGCATCAGTCGTCAAGGTAAATGCCTTGGTGATATCAGGGAATCTAAGGGTTGGGGCTGATGTTAACTTGTTCTTAAGAATGACAAAAGCTCGTTCCTGATCACACGTCCACTCAAAAGGGACATCCTTCTTGAGTAAGCGTGTCAGGGGTGCAGCAATGGTGGAGAAACCTGCGATAAAGGTGTGGTAGAAACCCACCAGGTCTATGAAGGACCGGACTGCATCCGCCGTCATGGGTCTGGGGAATTTCTGCACGGCCGAGATTTTAGACTCGTCCGTCTTTATGCCATTCTGAGTCACTACGTGACCCAGAAATTTTATTTCCTTCCGGAGGAAATGACATTTGGAGAGCTTTACCTTAAGATTTGCCTGAGCTAGCCTGTCCAATACCCTGTCAAGTTTCTCAAGATGTGATGGGACATCTTGCGACATGACTATGAGATCATCCAGGTAGACCATGAGCGTGCCACCTAGGAGGGTACGGAAAATTGTCGTCATCAAACGACTAAATGTGATTGGGCTTCCGCGCAAGCCGAAAGGCATCCTCCTGAACTGGTAATGACCAGTTGGAGTAGAGAAAGCTGTCAACTCTCTGCTCTCATCATCGAGGGGGATCTGCCAGAACCCTTGAAGAAGATCAAGAGTTGAAAAGACCTTATTATAGCCGATGTTCTGCAACAGGTCGTTCAGAACTGGCAATGGAAAGCGGTCTGGGATGGTACATGCATTCAGTTTCCTGTAATCGATAACAGGGCGCCAGGTTCTGTCTTTCTTGGGAACCAGAATAAGGGGAGCATTCCACGGGGAAGTGGACTCCTCAATAACTCCATCACGGAGCATCCGTGTAATGAGTTCTTCGGCGAAGACTCTTTGTGCATGTGGCAGGCGATACGCAGGTACATAAATGGGTTTAGTACCTTTGTCAAGTGGGATACGGTGAGAGATCAGTGGGGTCAAACCCATCGACTCACCATCTAGTGCAACTGCAGAACGTGCACAATTGAGAACCTGGAGAAGTTTTGGGACCTCTTCAGGATAGTCTGTCAAAGCTAGATCATCTTCCTGCACTGGCCGGGTGTTGGAAGAGTCAGCAGCAGACTCGCCTGGGAGAACTGCACTCACGAGGAAGTCAGCTGGGGCTTCACCCTCCACTCTCACCGGGAGAGGGAATCTGACAAGGTCGACAAGTGAGGTATTCTTCCACAGGGGAAATTCTCGACTATGCATGTTGACAACAAGGCCTTGCAACTTACCACGTTGCACTGTGTGCAAGGATGTTTCAAGGGAGAGGCCCTTGACTCGGCATGTGTCGTTGTCAACCAGCACATGGTCTCCTTCAAAAGCTCTGCTCACGTACACCGTAACAGGAGTGAGCGAGTTAGCTGACAAAGTGACGTCATACTTTGTACAAGCAGTAACTCTGCTCGCTGATGCCATGACAAGAGTCAGACAGTCGCCTGCCGACAGGGATACTGCGGCTTGACAACTGCTGGTCTCTACAACAGCGTCAGAGTTAGAGTGAAGGTTAGACTGGGCGTCCCCAGACTGGGTTTCACTGGTAACTACGCGCTGCTGGCCAGGAGGTGATGGGCAACGAGCTCTACTACGAGGTCGATCAGGACAAGAGACCGACCCCGGGGAGAATGTGCTATGGAAACCACCGGTTTCCAACGATTCTAAGCACTGTGCATACTCTGAGACAGAGTAGCACGTAGTGGGTCCTAAGTGCACACCCCAGAAGGGCACATCCACTCCGTCGAATTCCACTTTCCACTCAGCTGGATCTAGGCGGATCCTAAGATCTGCCATGGTTTTGAACCCTATGAGCAGGTCACCATGGAAAACAATACCATCTACGACTAAGAATTTTGCGGGGACTTAGGTTTGTAACACTCCGATCGGTAGTGCCCTCGTTTGCCACAGTTGAAACAAGTCACTACACGCTTAGCGGGTGAGGTTGGTGGTGGTGTCATCTGGCGACGTTTCGCCCTGGTCCAGGAAGTCGATGACTGCCTTTTTGTATGAGACTGACTGATGTTACTGTGGTCAAGATTTTTACTTAGGCACGTGTTAGTGGGACTGGGGTTAGAAACTTTGTAGGCTGGCTGTCTGACAGCAGCAGCAAAAGTGACTTCTGGCTGCAACCGTGGGGTCACTGTGGACAGCGCCGGAAGGATGGGTAGGGGATCATCCGCAAAGCGGCAAACCTTGCCTTGCTCGGAAGGCGGCTTGAGCGAGTCGATGGCATCATATGCACCCAGGACGTCGTGCTGAGGGCCGAGTCCTAGCGCATCAATGGCAACCCAGAGGTTAGGGGCGGTGTGAAAATTTGTGTGGACTGCCTCCAAGTGAGTCGCCTACCCTGGCAAACTCTGTTGACACCAAGCTCTGAGGTGGGTACCTCAGCCTCACAAGTGGCTTATAGGACAGATTTTCACAAATGATTGTTAGTGCAAGAAACCTCGCCTGCATGCACGTATAAAGGACTAACTTACTTGGTGTTGCAGCATATATCCTGATCTTCAACTTCCTAAGCCTAGCTTTAGCCCCCTTGGACTTCCCCTTGGGAACCACGTGCAACCGGGAGCATTAATTCCTGCAATATTCAATTGTTATTAGTGTCCTGCCTGCACCTCAGAAATTCCTATATCCAAGAGGGTATGTATCCCCTAGTATAACTATGCAGACTCAGACGCTAGCTTCAGACGACTCTGAGACGCTGGTACTTACTGGGCATACTCTCTCTGTAGCACGCCGAGCCCTCAGTTAACTCAACCCACAATCTCCTAAGTCACTGGCCAGATCCTACGGGAAAAGGTGAATATCTCGTCTTACTGTATGGGCTGATGGAGGAGATCATCTACGGTACATCGAGGTGTCTCTACCAGATTTCCCCAGGTCTCAGATGTGAAGACACGTGGGGGCGCCGCCTGATGTTCACGGCACGTCTTGTCCAGTCGAAGTCTATCGTAAGAAGGACGCTATTCTGTCTTTGTGACCTGCGCCCCGCCATTCAAGCTAGGGCTGCCAGTTCTCCCTAGCTAACTTATCCTAATGTTTGCCTACATTATCGGCCTATTACTACCTATGTTAAGGTCTTAGGTCTACTCTATCATTATCTACAGATGCCTTAGTAAACCTAATATGAGTGTCTACCAGTAAACCTACCTCCTACTTCCCTGAAGAGTAAATCTATAAATTAAATAAGCTTACCAACCGCCAACCAGAGAATGCCGTGTTTGGGAGGGTTTAAGGGCCGCTCGGCTCAGACGACCAGACGCTCGTGCTGGATCTGAGCTGTGGAACTATTTGGACCAAATAAATTTCCACATCCTCCCGCCGGCGAAGGTAGGCACTAAGTCTAGATCAAGTCTGCCTCCCGCAGGCCCCCCCAGTGGGCCCTGGACTCGAGCGCCGTTCGACGGGTCGTCCGGCCGCTCAGCTCACTCAACCTCTGGTCTGATTTCTCATGTCCCGGTCCCACCGTGTGGACCTCGAGAGGCAAAAGCCTGTTGATGGGTCTTATAGTCTCGACACCGTTCATTCTCACTTTCACCATTCTCAACTGCCCAGCCTTGTCTGGGTGGGTTGACACTACCAGGCCAAGAGGCCAGTATGCCCTCGGCGCCTCGGATTCTACCAGCACCAGGTCCCCTTCACTTAGCATCATCTTATTCGCCTCGGGGTCGGCACCATAGAAATGTTCCCGCAAGGTTGTCAAGTAATCCCTGCGCCACACCTGGTTCCATTTGTCCAGGATGTTCACCAGTCTGTTGTGACTCCTGTGCAGTTCTTCATTGAACATTAAAATGGTATAAAATACCGACAGATTGTTAGGTAAGACACATATGCAACAGTTAGGTATCTTTATTTCGAAACGTTTCGCCTACACAGTAGGCTTCTTCAGTCGAGTACAGAAAAGTTGATAGAAGCAGAAGATACTTGAAGACGATGTAATCAGTCCATCACCCTTAAAGTTTTGAGGTGGTCAGTCCCTCAGTCTGGAGAAGAGCATTGTTCCGTTGTCTGAAACAATATGAAGTTGAAGTGACAGGATGGAGCCTTTATATAGTGCCAGGAGGTGAGACGGAGGTTGCTTTGGGAGGGCAGGTCCCTCTCAAACCCAGCCGTTCTCACTAGTAGAGGTCGAAGTTGATGGTCTGTACCAAGATACCCTTGTGTTGCAGTGTCTGACAGAATGAACATTAAAATGGTATAAAATACCGACAGATTGTTAGGTAAGACCTAACTGTTGCATATGTGTCTTACCTAACAATCTGTCGGTATTTTATACCATTTTAATGTTCATTCTGTCAGACACTGCAACACAAGGGTATCTTGGTACAGACCATCAACTTCGACCTCTACTAGTGAGAACGGCTGGGTTTGAGAGGGACCTGCCCTCCCAAAGCAACCTCCGTCTCACCTCCTGGCACTATATAAAGGCTCCATCCTGTCACTTCAACTTCATATTGTTTCAGACAACGGAACAATGCTCTTCTCCAGACTGAGGGACTGACCACCTCAAAACTATAAGGGTGATGGACTGATTACATCGTCTTCAAGTATCTTCTGCTTCTATCAACTTTTCTGTACTCGACTGAAGAAGCCTACTGTGTAGGCGAAACGTTTCGAAATAAAGATACCTAACTGTTGCATATGTGTCTTACCTAACAATCTGTCGGTATTTTATACCATTTTAATGTTCATTCTGTCAGACACTGCAACACAAGGGTATCTTGGTACAGACCATCAACTTCGACCTCTACTAGTGAGAACGGCTGGGTTTGAGAGGGACCTGCCCTCCCAAAGCAACCTCCGTCTCACCTCCTGGCACTATATAAAGGCTCCATCCTGTCACTTCAACTTCATATTGTTTCAGACAACGGAACAATGCTCTTCTCCAGACTGAGGGACTGACCACCTCAAAACTATAAGGGTGATGGACTGATTACATCGTCTTCAAGTATCTTCTGCTTCTATCAACTTTTCTGTACTCGACTGAAGAAGCCTACTGTGTAGGCGAAACGTTTCGAAATAAAGATACCTAACTGTTGCATATGTGTCTTACCTAACAATCTGTCGGTATTTTATACCATTTTAATGTTCATTCTGTCAGACACTGCAACACAAGGGTATCTTGGTACAGACCATCAACTTCGACCTCTACTAATGAGAACGGCTGGGTTTGAGAGGGACCTGCCCTCCCAAAGCAACCTCCGTCTCACCTCCTGGCACTATATAAAGGCTCCATCCTGTCACTTCAACTTCATATTGTTTCAGACAACGGAACAATGCTCTTCTCCAGACTGAGGGACTGACCACCTCAAAACTATAAGGGTGATGGACTGATTACATCGTCTTCAAGTATCTTCTGCTTCTATCAACTTTTCTGTACTCGACTGAAGAAGCCTACTGTGTAGGCGAAACGTTTCGAAATAAAGATACCTAACTGTTGCATATGTGTCTTACCTAACAATCTGTCGGTATTTTATACCATTTTAATGTTCATTCTGTCAGACACTGCAACACAAGGGTATCTTGGTACAGACCATCAACTTCGACCTCTACTAGTGAGAACGGCTGGGTTTGAGAGGGACCTGCCCTCCCAAAGCAACCTCCGTCTCACCTCCTGGCACTATATAAAGGCTCCATCCTGTCACTTCAACTTCATATTGTTTCAGACAACGGAACAATGCTCTTCTCCAGACTGAGGGACTGACCACCTCAAAACTATAAGTGTGATGGACTCATTACATCGTCTTCAAGTATCTTCTGCTTCTATCAACTTTTCTGTACTCGACTGAAGAAGCCTACTGTGTAGGCGAAACGTTTCGAAATAAAGATACCTAACTGTTGCATATGTGTCTTACCTAACAGTTCTTCATTGATGGGGGGACCATCTGGCCCATAATAATCCAGCTCCTTGGAAGACTGACTCAAAATTGCGGGGAAGGGCTCAATCCTTCTTCCAAACAGCATGTGATTGGGGGTGAGAGCTTCTTGCTCGTCAATCCCATTTTGTACGTAGGTCAGAGGCCTGTTATTAACTCTTGCCTCTATCTCAACTAACACTGTCCTCAGTTCATCACAGCTCACCCTCCTGCCGTGCAAGACCTTCCGAATGCACCTTTTGACTGTGCCCACCATGCGTTCATAGAATCCCCCTTGCCAGGGTGCCCTGGGAGCTATGAACCTCCACTCGCACTCTATTCTCTTCAGGTGTTCTCGTACTTCTCCGTTGTCCCTAAGATTCCTGAAAACTTTATCGGCCGCCCTAAAGCTTGTGCCATTGTCCAAGATAATCAATCGCGGGCACGAGAATCTGGCAGTAAACCTCCTGAACAACTTCACGAAAGTCTCTGTCGTCATATCTTCTGCCAACTCCAAATGCACCGCTCGAGTAGTGGCACAGGTAAACAGGCAGACATATACTTTCTGAGGGCCCTCCTTAACGTCTCCTGGGTTCTTCAATGTGATAGCCCCAGTATAGTCTATTCCTACAGTTTCAAAGGGCCTGTCACTATGTACCCACTCCTGAGGCAGCGGTGCTGGACCTGGGTAGGGTAGGGTCCTCCCATCGTACCGCCGGCAGACCGTGCAACTCTTTAGCACCCTTTTGACGGCAGCTCGACCCTTCAGTACCCAGTAATTCTGACGTAGGCAGGTGAGGGTATCTCCAAACCCCCCATGTAAGGTCCTCTGATGGGCATCTTGTATCAATAGCTCTGTCGCCCATCCCTCCTTTCCCAGCAGCACGGGATGTTTGGCCCCATAGCTGAGCTCAGAGTTTTGTATTCTTCCCCTGCATCTTATTAGCCCCGCATGATCTAGGAACAATCCCAATGAGTGAACCAAAATGCTGTTCCCTGAGTCGTCATCGTTGGACACGCGTCCTGACGCCATAACCTGCTACCGGGTCGCAAGTACTTCCAGCACTCCTGGAAACCTCCCCCTTTGGTACTGCCTTATCCAATATTCTCTGGGACCCACTAGAGACAACTGTCGACCCTGGCTTACCTTGTCATGCAGCTTCCTCACGAATCGAAATACCATTTCCGTGACTCCTATAAGTTTTCTCCACGAGGAGTAGCGCCTGGGGTCAAATAATTCAGTGTCGTGTTCCCCCGCAAAATGTACTATGCTGCTGATTGTCTCCACGAATTTCTGCTCCGGCCAGCAATCCCTTGCCGGTAACCAGTCTGGGCCTTTGAACCAAAGCTCGCTTTTACTCAACTTTCTGTGTGTCACCCCTCGGCTTATCAGGTCGGCTGGGTTTTGATCTGTAGGCACATACAGAATTGTTGACGTTGACTGTAGTTCCCGTATCTCCTTTACCCGATTCCTGACATAGGGGAGCTTAGACCTGTCATTCTGGACCCACTGTAAGGCCACCTCCGAGTCTGTCCATACATAGGTGTGTGTCACCCTCAGATTACTTAACACCTCCTCTACGTACTTACCCAGTCTTGCTCCCAGCAACATCGCCGTGAGCTCTAGCTTTGGGATCGAGCAATCCTTCAGGGGTGTCACCCGCGCACGACTGGTGACCAGATTGACTTGGTCCCCGGCCACCAAATACGCTACTGCCCCATAGGCCCTGGAGGAGGCATCACAAAAGACGTGCAAGTCATAATCCCGCCCGGTGCACCCGATGGACCTGGGGAATGTGAACTCGTGCAATTCCGCTAGGTCTTTGTTAACCAGATCCCACTCCTGGCAGACTGTTTCTGGCAGTGGGTCATCCCAACCTAGGTTCAGCTCCCAGGTCTGTTGCACCAGCATCCTCCCTCGAATGGTGATGGGTGTCAACAAACCCAAAGGATCGAAGGCAGTCTGCACTTTGCTCAGCAAAGACCTCCTGGTCAGCTTCCCTTCCCCATCAGGCTTCCTCTTTAGCCTAAGTCTGTCTTCCTTGATTTCCCACTCCAGTCCCAACACCGATGTTACCTCAGGCACTGAGTAGCCAGTATAGTCACGTTCCACCATGCCCCGCAACGTTGGATTGTTTGTCACCCATTCTCGCAATGGCATGTTAGCCGAGAGCATCTCCTGATTAGACTCTCGGTAAATATCCATCAACAGCCTTTCATCTGAGGTGGTACCCTGCATGTTGTCTACATAAAATAGGGTCTTCAGTAATTCTTTAAGCGGGCTGTTACAGTTCACAAGGTGGTAGTCTATGGTAGCCTGTAATAGGAATGGTGAACTAGTGGCACCAAACAACACTGCCCTGAATCTATAGGTATCATACCCTTGCTTGGGCACCTCCCTGTTAGCCAACCACAAGAACCTTGTGTAGTCCCTATCCTGTGGCTGCAACCCAATACGTAGGAACGCTTTGCTAATGTCTGCCGCATAGGCGTACTGTTCCGTCCTGAATCTCAACAACACATCTGCTAATTTCTGCGTCAGGGAGGGCCCTGTGAGCAGACAGTCGTTCAACGATGGCTCTCGGGGACTCGCCTGCGAGCTGCAGTTGAAGACTACTCTGATGGGAGTGGTTACCGACTCCTTGGTGACTGCCATGTGTGGAAGATAATGGGTGTTTTCCCCAGGGCTGGCATTGGGCACTTTCTCGATGAACCCAAGGGCCAGCTGTTCCTTAATAATATCATCATATTTCCCCACCAGACCCTTCATGGTCAGGTTGTTCACCAATGAATTCAACTGACCATGTGCCCTCTTGAAATTAGTGGGCAGCATTGGGTGGCCCGGTTTCCATGGGAGTCGCACCCAATACTGCCCGTCCCTGAACTGCACATGGTTCAAGTAATCTCGATACGTCTCTTCGTGTTCGGGGGGCGGCTGGTCACCTTTAATACCTACTACATCCAGGTCCCATAGTTTATGGACCGGCTCACTGTCGGATATGCCAACTTGCGCCTCTGACAGGCCTTTGTGCACACCAATCCGCATCACCAGTACAGCCTCAGTCGCTGTAATACCAGAGCCCTCCTTTCCCGGGGTCGCAGGGAAGTGAGCTGGTATTCTGCCTCCTACGATGTACCCCGCTGGAGTCCTGTACAGGCCCACACCTTCCTTGATAACCCTTCTCGTAGACACGAACTCGTCTAGGTAATCCCCTCCTACCAAGATGCCTACATTACTAACATTGTCTGTAGCAATGTCTGGTTCTGCTAGCTTCACACCCAACTCCCTCAAACGTTTGACTGCTGCAGCCAGTCCCCTAGTGGTAATGATATTGGGCAGCCTCTTCACCATCAAGGCTGAAATTTCCCGTCGATGCCCGGCTAACCTGACCGTCACATTGACTACTGGATAAGACCTGCGTGGGACTTCCCCACCAAACCCTTCCACCTTCATGTCAACTTTACCAACTGTCTCCAGCTTCACCCTAGTGGCTAGACTCTCCGCTATGAAGGATCTCTGTGCCCCACTGTCGAAGAACAAACGGGTTGTTTCAGACTTCTTCCCGTTCGCGACCACCGCCATTATGGTGGGCAAGGCCACCGAGCCTTGAAATTGCTCACCAGAACAAATTCTCGGTGCTGTACTCACCACACTCATCGTTACTTCTGACTTGTTCTTGCTCTCCGCCCTTTCTTGCGGTTTGCTCTCCTTAACTTGTGCTAATCCGGCATCATTAGGACACAGTGCACTGTGGTGCTTTCCCTTCCGGCAGCCCCGACACTCCCTGAGCATGGTGTTACAGTCCCTGGCAAAATGTTCTCCACAACACTTGAAACAAAGTCTCAACTCTCTTAGCCGTTGAACCCTTTGGTTATAGGTGGTGAAGCTTGAACACCCTGAACTAGCGTGTTCTTCATCACAAAACACGCACCGTCTCATACTGGCCGCTTTAGTGGCTTCTCCCTTGGCCCTGTGGGTGGAGGGTTCGCCCTGGGCATAATACGTGCCTACTTTAGTGGGAGGTGGTTTAGGTCTATCTCTCGAATGTCTGGGGAAGTCGACCGACTTCTCCTTGGTAGGTAATTTCTCCCCCTGACCTATGCTCAGGTGAGATACGAGATCCCCTAACCCTTCAACAATTTGGTTTATCGTGAACCTATTCGTCCGATGTTTTAAGTGTAACTCATGCACTGTCGTGCTAGCCAGTTTCCTCTGAATCACCTGGCTAAGGATCCATTTTGAATCATTCTCATCATGCAAATCTCTGAAACTATTGGTCAAGCTCATAACCTCAATACGGAACTTCTCTAGACTTTGACGGTCATGTCGGCAAGCCTCTAGATCCAACAACCGATAAAGTATAGCTACCTTTATCTCCTCAGTGTTGCCAAACATGTCTTCTAATTGGTCTTTGGCATGTTGGTAATTAGTGTCAGTAATCGGGTAGTGCCGGACCAGATCTAAGGCTTTACCCTTGAGCTGCGACCGCAAATACTGCAACTTGACGGCATCTGACAAATCATTTCTGTCATCTATCTGGGCTCTAAACTGATCCCAGAAAGCAATGTACTCTGTTAAGGTTCCGTCAAACGTTGGTAAATTCAACTGGGGCAATCTGGGCAACACATTAACAGGTGTGCTGTTGTTCGTGTTCTTTGAAACATTTGCTGCCCCTGCTGTACCGGCCTTCAAAGTCTTTATTAACTGCCTGCAGAGTCTCATCTCTGCTTTACACTCTGCCCTTCGTTCGTCATAGTCTGTCCGTGCTACTTCGACCGTATATTCAGACTCACCTGTAGTATAGGCCTCTGTCTCATAAAGGATAAATGATCTCTCAAAGGCCTCCAGTCTTTGCTCCAAAGGTTTCAGGCAACTCTCTAGTTCCTCCCAGTCTACGTCCTGATCTTGCCTGGCCATACGACACTCCTCACATGCTTTGCTCAGGCGCCCCTTATAGGCTCCCATAGACCGCTTTAATTGACTTAGAGCTGGGACAGCTGGTACTGCATCTTCACCTACCATAGTTGCGGTTTAGTTAAGATCACGGTGCTAATTTGTATTTCAATTAGCCCACCCCACAGCACAAACGGTATTAGGTGAGAATGAACGAGTCTCAAGGCTTCTCAACAAGCTTAACAATTCCCTTTATTATATTGACTCTACTCTGAATCAAAAATGTACACTGTTAGCTCTCAAATCCCAATCAAAAATGTGTATCGATGTGAAAGCTTAATCTAGCACTCAACTGTACAATGCCAGCAAATAATTACAGGACTTAACCTAGTCTCAGGTGTAATTCACAAATCCCACATTAACATGAATCAAAGATGATGAAAATCACAATAAAGTGCAGTATACAAATTAAAATCACTTGGTTAACACTAAGTAAATTCAACAATTCAACTTGTGAAACAGTAAATAAATAATGTATGTAAACAGCTTGGCCTAACTGTGCCCAGCTTACTCTGTTTTAGCGTGGATGGTTGGATAAGGTAAATCCTAACCTAGCTAGTGTGCTATAACTTAAACCTGGCTTTATAACTCCCTGTAAATAATAACTAGGTTAAATCTGTCCTAGCTACTATAACCTTTTGTAAATATTGCACAAGCCTAGCCTAACTGTGGCTACCTTGCATCTCCACTGTAAGTAATTAACACACAAGTCTCCTACTCTGGATTACTTGTAATCACTGTAAATAATTAAATTCACAAGCTTCTCTAGCCTACCTGGCCTGCCTGTAAATTACTGCAAATAACAACTTCTGTGTATAGTCAGCTTGGCCTAGCCTCTGAGTAACTTTGACCTAGGTGTGCTAACTTAACCTAACTTTTTTAAACTGGTTCCTAACTGTGGCCTAGCTATGATAGCTTAACCTAACTCTGTAAAACTGGTTCTTAACTGTAGCCTAGCTATGATAGCTTAACCTAACTGTGGCCTAGCTATGATAGCTTAACCTAACTCTGTAAAACTGGTTCCTAACTGTGGCCTAGCTATGATAGCTTAACCTAGCTATTCCACATCCGGTTTTCGAAGGACCACTTTTGTGAAAATTTGTGTGGACTGCCTCCAAGTGAGTCGCCTACCCTGGCAAACTCTGTTGACACCGAGCTCTGAGGTGGGTACCTCAGCCTCACAAGTGGCTTATAGGACAGATTTTCACAAATGATTGTTAGTGCAAGAAACCTCGCCTGCATGCACGTATAAAGGACTAACTTACTTGGTGTTGCAGCATATATCCTGATCTTCAACTTCCTAAGCCTAGCTTTAGCCCCCTTGGACTTCCCCTTGGGAACCACGTGCAACCGGGAGCATTAATTCCTGCAATATTCAATTGTTATTAGTGTCCTGCCTGCACCTCAGAAATTCCTATATCCAAGAGGGTATGTATCCCCTAGTATAACTATGCAGACTCAGACGCTAGCTTCAGACGACTCTGAGACGCTGGTACTTACTGGGCATACTCTCTCTGTAGCACGCCGAGCCCTCAGTTAACTCAACCCACAATCTCCTAAGTCACTGGCCAGATCCTACGGGAAAAGGTGAATATCTCGTCTTACTGTATGGGCTGATGGAGGAGATCATCTACGGTACATCGAGGTGTCTCTACCAGATTTCCCCAGGTCTCAGATGTGAAGACACGTGGGGGCGCCGCCTGATGTTCACGGCACGTCTTGTCCAGTCGAAGTCTATCGTAAGAAGGACGCTATTCTGTCTTTGTGACCTGTGCCCCGCCATTCAAGCTAGGGCTGCCAGTTCTCCCTAGCTAACTTATCCTAATGTTTGCCTACATTATCGGCCTATTACTACCTATGTTAAGGTCTTAGGTCTACTCTATCATTATCTACAGATGCCTTAGTAAACCTAATATGAGTGTACTACCAGTAAACCTACCTCCTACTTCCCTGAAGAGTAAATCTATAAATTAAATAAGCTTACCAACCGCCAACCAGAGAATGCCGTGTTTGGGAGGGTTTAAGGGCCGCTCGGCTCAGACGACCAGACGCTCGTGCTGGATCTGAGCTGTGGAACTATTTGGACCAAATAAATTTCCACAGGCGGCATCCCTCCGCATGATGCCGACAGCCAGCATGGGGATGATGTCTTTAGCATCAATATGGCCGTCACCATCCACCCACTTAGTGGAGCTGATGGCATCAGTAAAGTCTGTGGCGGCTTGCTCGAACCGGCAAATGCAAGCCAGGGGGCTTTCGTGCCGGTATTGACGTTCGGCCAAAACGCTGGTAATGATGTCAATGTAATGGCGTTGGCGACTACGCCGAAAATAACGCCTAAATTCCTCCTTAAGTTCGTGCCAAGACTGCATCTTACAAACGCACTTGAGCCGCACAAAGGCACCTATATCCTCCTGGTTGAGATCCACTGCTGCAACAGCAGCACGAATATACTGTGCATCCGTGGGACTATCAAATTGGGCCTGAACAGTCGTCTCGACTGACTGCAGCCATGGCTCTAAACTATTTGAACGACCGTCAAAAATAAGGGTCGGGTATGGACGATGAGCCGGCCCATTGGTGGTCGAGGCTTGCGCCACAACTAGACCAAACATCACGGGGGCTTCGATGCCCTGCCGTGTGTTCACGCTGGCTGAGGCACCATTGCTAGCACCAGCAGAATCTGGACTAATGGCATGGCCACTGCGTGTCTTAGTCATGACGTCAACTGTTCAAATGCAAGCAGGTCACGAAGAGGGTAAACAGGTCAGAGCAAGAAATGGTATGCACTGGCTACAATTCAAAACAGAGTCAAAGAGAACTCAGCACCACAGTACTAGGTAAACTGCTTAGTGATAGAAATAATTTGAGCAAAACAACAATAAAAGGGAAATAGTGGTACACTCTGAACACAAAATGAGAGATGTATGCAAGTGAATGTACTACAGGGAAGTGCACAAAATGAAGCTAAGGGTAGTCAATAATTTCACCAGGAATCTGGCAACAAAATTTATGAAAAGGAGTTGAACTGTAAACACTGGTAGCAAAAATTGCACAAAAATTAAAATAAATCAGGTACTACACAACACTAAACTGTGCTGCAAGCACAGTTTAAAAAGATTGCGGGTGCTAGCAGTTGCAAATTGAAACGCAAAAAAAGGGTAATTCACTTGCACAAGGGAAGTTGGCACAGAAAAGATATCAGAGTATGGAATAGTGCCAAAAATCACAGAAAAAAAAATACACTGTATCCAGAATTGCTATATTGCACACAAAATAAAATTAATAAAAATGCAAATTATTAAATTCAAGAATATGGCAAAGGTTAGCTGGTGTTAGCAGGGTGTACACTGGCAAAAAAAAAAAATGCACAATCTCAAGGTCAAAATTAATTAACTTCACAAGGAATTTTGGTAATTAATGGTAAATAAGCAGGTTTCCAAAAATACACTCAATGACTTGGGTATACAAAATAGCAAAATGCAATGCACATAGGTGAATATTCACAGATAAAACATAGAATATATGTAGAGCAAATAAATGGGGAAACAGAAGAAAAGTTTAATGGGCTAGGCACAGATTGTATCACTGCAGGTAGAATAAACTAATACTTAAGTACTTGAAGATTACACTTATTAAAAGAAAAAACACTAACAAACAAAACAGTGCAGGGTTGTCAACAATCTGTGACTAACTTGCAGGTGCAACTAACAAAATAACAGCACACAGGAATTACATGTAAACTGTATGTGAGAGGTAAATTGTATAAATGGTAAACACTGAACAATTTAAATCAATAACTGAGGTGCAAGAAGCAGAATAAAATACTGGAATTTAAAATGTAGGAGTGCAAAAATAAATTTACAAAATTTAAAAAGCTGTAGGTAAGTGGCAAAATGTGCACTGATGACACTGAACAATTTACTGAAGTATGGCTTCAGTAACTGTAACTGTATTGGTGCAGGACAGTTAAATAATGTCACAAAATATTAGGTATGAGGTAAGCGGCGGCAACGGCAGCAACGGTATCCTACCAGCTCTTCTTTCTCAAAAAAACATCGCTCAACAAAACTTGTGATGGCCTAAGTGAAAGTTCAACTACATGAACCCACGTAGACCACAACATGACCCAAGAATACTAAGAATGTAACCCAAATCTTGACAAAATTAGAAGATCTAAGGAAGACAGCCCTGCTAACCCAAACACTGCCTCCGCTGCCAGACAATCACTTAACCCAAGCTCCGAGAAAACAAGCCTTCTCCTCCATTGCTACACAGTATCTACTTCAGTGATACTATGAAAGGATATTGCAGAAGAAACAACACCAGTAATAAAAGAATAACAGTAAGGACCCTAGAACTCAACTTGTCTACCCAGCAGGACGCCAGTGTATCATCACCCCCCCTCACCGCCGCCACCCAGGGAACAACAACAACAACAACAAACATGGCTGACTCCCCCTCCAACTCCACTCCCTTCAAAGGATTCACCCATGATAACTCAGGTATGATTATTCCTGACAATATCAAGGACTACATCGTTGCTCTAGAAAATGAAATCAAAGATATCAAAGCAACACTCGAGCGACGAGAATCCAAGATAACCAACCTCGAGAATAAGATCCAAAACCTTGAAGAGAAGATTACATCGGGAAGTGTTGACACAGAAAATACTCTAAAAGCAGCTATAGCCAGTCACACTGAGCAAATAACAACAATAAATATGAAGGTTGAAGAAGCAATCAAGGACTGGAATCAGAACATGCACACTCGACTAAATAAATACCTTGATTTCCAAGACAACAAAACTGAACAAGATAAGTTGTCTGATGCAGTTATAATAAACAGTCCACACATTCCTAGTGACATAACACAAGCACAGTGCAAAGAAACTGCTGTCAGGATAATACAGGACCACGTACAAGTCATCGTGCAAAACAATGAAAACAAAGAAACACGTTTGTTAGGAAAACCAGGAAGTAAACACAGTATAATGATCCGACTTCATTCATACGATAAAAGAAAGGACCTAATTAAATCAGCAATTACAATGAAAAATGGAGTGTACATAAATGAGTGTCTAACAAGAAAACGTCAAAACGTTCTGTTCAGGCTGAGAAAACTTAAACAGGAAAACAAAATACATCAGTGTTTCACGCGAGATGGGAAAATACTAGTAAGGAAAACATCAACAGGACAACAATATACTATCTCAAATGAACACGATTTCTCTACCTTCCTTAGAAAAGCTGACATTTCTTTAACAGATTAGATAAGTGCCCTTAATACATATATACGTGTGGTGCATATAGTGTACGTTACTATTATATTGTACATTATTATTTTTATTATTTTTCATCACTAGCTAATGAAATACCTCCAATACTCTATACTTCTTTCTTACTGCTATTAATTGCTCATAATTTTAAATTACAAGTCAAATCTTACTCCAAATTAATAATATTCATTATTCTTACCTGTCCATTTAATTTTGTTTACCACTACTTGTTTTTTTAGTCACTTTTCATTGTGTATGCAATTAGTATATATTCCAATTACTTTTTTACAAGTACCAAAACTGTCTTTTGCTAGCTAGTACCAACTACCTCATTTTTTTTACTTTTATTGTGCAATAAACTGCTCAATTTATTTAATATTACAAATCAGATCTTACTCCTAAACCAATATTATTTCATAGTGACCACCTGTCCATTTAACTTTGTTTACCATTACTTAATTTTAGTCCCTTATATA
This sequence comes from Cherax quadricarinatus, assembly GCF_038502225.1. Taxonomy (NCBI): domain Eukaryota; kingdom Metazoa; phylum Arthropoda; class Malacostraca; order Decapoda; family Parastacidae; genus Cherax; species Cherax quadricarinatus. The sequence continues at coordinate 26,588,613 of NC_091351.1, read as the reverse complement.
TTTTCTCCTTTATTTTAGCTTTATATAACTACCCTAGTTTATATATTCACAATTGTTAAAATAATCAAGGTGCTATTCTCAGGTGCTAAAGTAGAATAAGTTAACAATTTTGCCATTATATTACAAAGCTCATTTATTTGATTACCACTTTATTGTTCACCACAACTTATATTAGTCCCTTTTATATTATTATTTTATACTTTAATTCTAACTTTAAAAAATTACCTTTATAGTACTACCTACTATCATATTCCCAAGCTCCATTATTTTATCATCACTTTATTTGTATTAGTCCCTTTTATATTGTCTCCTTTATTTTAGCTTAAAAAAAAAAAAAACTACCTTAGCTCATTATTTTACATTTGTTAAATAATTCAGGTGCTATTTTTTAGCTTAAGACTATTTACTTTGTTTTATACTTAATTCTAACTATAGATTCACTACAAATCGTATGATTACAAGCATTGATCCTGATACCAACCTCTTATTTAATGACTTAAATGAATCAAACAGTTACTGTAATTACTACACTGCAGAACAATCAAAGGCACTTCTCAGTGCCAACAACAACATAACTATCTTTAACTACAATATCAGATCTTTAAGCAAGCATTACGATGACCTCATAGCATTACTAAATTCCTTACATGCCAATATGTCCATCATTACACTAACTGAAACCTGGCTAAAGCCTGATAGTACAGATGTCTATGCCATTCCTGGTTACACAGCCATACACAACTGTAGGCCAGACCAACAAGGGGGTGGCACAGCCATATACTACTCAGACCAACTAGAATGTATCACTAATACTTGCACAAGGGATGAACATGGGGAATATATAATAGCCAAATTCAAATCCAAATACCTACAAAAACCTCTCACATTGATAAACATCTACAGAGTTCCACAGTCAAACATTAGCCAATTTAGTCAAAACCTAGGAAGTATGATAACTGATGCACGCATGAACAAAGATCACTTACTACTCTCAGGTGACTTCAATATAAATCTCCTGCAAGACCAGGACCCACACGTTACTGAATTCACAAACACAATGAGTAACTGTATGTTGCTACCAACAGTAACAAAACCTACAAGAGTTACAGAGACTAGTGTTTCCCTACTTGACCACATCTGGACCAACACCATATCCCCTTTAAAATCAGGCATAATTACAGATAATACCACAGACCACTACCCTACTTTTCTCATAACAACTCTTGGTAAATTACCCCAAGACACTACTAAAGTCACCTTCAGACTTCACAATGAGGCAGCCATTAATAACTTCACAACAGCAGTAGCAAACATTGACTGGCACACTGAGCTAGAAATCTATACAGATATTGACGAATGTATTAATAATTTTCTAAAAAAGACCCAATACCTCTATAACAAGCACTGCCCTAAAAAAACTAAACAGATGACAGCTAAGAGACTGAACAGTCCCTGGTTAACACCCAGCATTCTCAAATCCATAAATACAAAACACCAATATGAAAAACAGTACAGAATGGGTCACATAACCAGAGACCAAACAAAACGTTACTCGTCAATCCTAACCAGCCTGATAAGAAGGGCAAAAAAATTGTATTATGAGAACAGATTATCCAACTTACGAGGTGATATAAAAAAGACCTGGAAAACCCTATCAGAAATTCTAGGAACAAAAAAGATATCACGAAATAGCGAAATAAAATTAGCAAAATCAGATGAACCCCAACTCCCACCAACAGAAACAGCAAACAGACTCAATGACTTCTTCTCCACTATAGGACAAAACCTTGCCAATAAAATCCCAAGCTCAGATACCCCACCAAATGACTACCTCACCGGCAACTACCCGAACACACTGTTCCTAGCTCCAACTAACCCATACGAAGTCTCCCTTATTATCAACACACTAAAAAACAAGGCAGGAGATTTAAATACCTTACCACCCTTTATATACAAAAAAGTGTCACAAGTGCTATCACCAATCATTGCAACACTCTTTAACAAATCCATTGAATCCTCCACCTTCCCTACAGTACTCAAAATAGCAAGGGTTACCCCGATCCACAAAGGAGGAGACCAAACAGAGTTGAATAACTATAGGCCAATATCCAACTTACACCCTCTCTCAAAAATCTTCGAAAAATTAATTCATAAACGAATCTACTCCTACCTTATCTCCCAAAACATACTCAACCCCTGCCAATTTGGATTCAGGCCAAATAAAAATACTAATGATGCTATTATACACATGCTAGAACATATATACACTGCAATAGAGAAAAAAGAAGTCCCACTGGGGATCTTCATTGACTTACGTAAAGCTTTTGATACAGTTAACCATGACTTGCTCCACGTAAAATTGTCACACTATGGTATAAGAGGGCACTCCCTCAACTACCTCAAGTCATACCTCAGCAACAGAAGCCAATATGTGTATGCAAATGGGGCAAACTCTTCTGCACAACCAATTACAGTTGGTGTCCCACAGGGAAGTGCCCTTGGCCCTCTTCTCTTTCTCCTATACATAAATGACCTACCAAATGCTTCGCAATTACTCAAACCCACACTATTTGCAGATGACACTACATACGTCTTCTCCCACCCGAGCCCAGTCACGCTAGCCAATACTGTAAATACCGAATTACAGAAAATATCTACCTGGATGAGGGCTAACAAACTTACACTAAACATTGACAAAACCTACTTCATTCAGTTTGGTAACAGAGCTACAGATGTCCCTCTTAACATAATGATAAACGGATCACCTATCACAAAGCTAACAGAGGGAAAATTCTTAGGAATCCACCTTGATAATAGACTCAAATTTCATACACATATACAACAAATTTCTAAGAAAATTTCCAAGACTGTAGGCATATTATCGAAGATACGGTACTATGTTCCACAGTCAGCCCTCCTGGCCCTATATCACTCTCTTATTTACCCCTATCTCACCTATGGAATTTGTGCATGGGGCTCAACAACAAGTAACCATCTCAGACCACTAATTACCCAACAAAAGGCTGCAGTTAGAATGATAACAAATTCTCACTATAGGCAGCACACTCCACCAATATTCAATACACTAAACCTACTCACCATACAAAACATCCATACTTATTACTGCACCTATTACATACATAGAACACTTAACTCTGATATTAACCCTCCCCTCAAACATCTCCTTGCCAACCTCAACAGAACACATGACCATAACACAAGGCACAGATCACTCTTTGATGTTCCTCGTGTCCATCTCACACTATGCAAAAACTCAATGCACATAAAAGGCCATAAAATCTGGAATTCATTACCTGTAAATATAAAAGAAACACTACCTGTTTATAAATTCAAGTCTCTACTCAAAGATCACTTACTCACCCAAAACCAAATAAATACTGAATAACTGAACCTTATAAATTGTATATCTTAAATGTTTCTCACAATTATATCACATAAATGTTAAACCTAAAACCCAATCTAACTTTATTATTTTTTAAATACACTACCTAACAGAATACTCCATTCTACTGAATGTACAACAATGCAAGCAACCATATGACCTGTCTTTGTAATACTCACTTGTGCTTTATAGTAATCTGTTTACATTAATGTTTTATCACTGATTTCATCATTGCTTAGTTAATCTTAAGTTAATTTTAAGCCAGCCCGTAATGGTATGCATAGTATAAGTGGCTTTGGCATGCTGCTCTTATCTGTATTTTTTGATCTCTGTATGTGTGCTCAAATTTTTAAATAAATAAATAAATAAATAAAAATAAGTCACTGTTTACTTAACTTTGAGTGCAGGAGATGGACGAAGGTACTGGCGCTGCAGGTCCTGAAACTTTCAGTGATGCTCTAGTAACACTACACGCCTCGTAGCATTTGTACGCTGCTATGGGGCTTCAATGTCGTAGGAAAATATTATCAGAATGGACTTGGGAAGAACAGGAAGGACCGGGGTAACTCTGTGGAGGTATAAGATATTAGAAGAATAAAAATGAGGTCAACTAGAAACTACAGTAAAGAAACACTGGTAAATAGGCTACACAATTGTGACTGGACAGAGATAACAAGTTGCACGGACGTAAACGATGCCTGGGAAAAATTCAAAACAATGTTCACTACCATCCTTGATAATATTGCACCAGTTAAAGAGGTTAGGATTAAACGAAGAACTGAACCCTGGATGAATACCGAGATATTAGATAATATGAAATTCAGAGACCAGCTGCTAAAAAGATTTAAAGCAAACAGACAGGATATTGCAGCACTAAATGAATTCCAAAGGGTGAGGAACAGAGTACAGAGACTTATAAAAGGAGCAAAGGCAAAGCACTACTGCTCAAAAATTGAAGAGTATAAGCATAACCCCAGAAAGCTCTGGCAACAACTAAAACAGTTGGGGTATAGCCATAAGCCAGTAGATAGGTCTAACATAGTACTCACTATCGATAATGAGGTATGCCACGAAACATCTAAGGTGGCAAATTGCTTTAATTCATACTACACATCTGTTGCATCAACACTAGTAAATAAACTACCAGCTGCATCAAGTTTCTGATAAGTTTCAAACATACTATACCAATAAAGGGGTAACCCCAAACAGTTGTCAACTAGTAAGTGTATCTCATGACTTTATTCAAAAAGAACTAAGCAGGTTAAACCCAACTAAGAGCACAGGCCCTGATAACATTCCATCTAAGTTCCTAAAAGATGGTGCTTTTGAACTGTCAATCCCTATTGCTCACATAATAAATCTATCAATCACCACTAATACAGTACCGGAGGGGTTCAAGGAGGCCAGAGTTACTCCTATCTTCAAGAAAAATAGTAGGTCTGATGTAAGCAACTATAGGCCTGTTAGTATACTCAGTATAATATCTAAAATTCTAGAGAGGGCGGTGTATTCTCAAGTAGTTAAGTACCTTAATGACAACAACATTCTCCATAGCTATCAATCGGGCTTTAGAAGATCCTACTCAACCGACACCTCCCTTATTAATCTGATGGATTACCTGAGAACTGAAATGTCAAAGGGGAACCTCATAGGCATGGTAACCTTAGACCTGCAAAAGGCCTTCGATACTGTCAACCACAATATATTATGTAATAAACTTCAAACTATCGGTATAGGTTCTGTAGACTGGTTTAAGTCCTACCTTAGCAACAGGAGACAAATAGTCAAAATCAACAAAACAGAATCAGAACCCCTGCCGATAACATGTGGAGTTCCCCAAGGTAGTATTCTGGGTCCCTTATTATTCTTATGTTATGTCAATGATATGCCTATCAGTGTCAAGTGCAAACTCCTACTGTATGCAGATGACAGTGCTCTGTTAGTGTCAGGTAAAGACCCACAAGATATTGCTAATGTTTTAACACTGGAACTGGAGTCCTGCAGCAAATGGTTAGTAGACAACAAACTATCATTACACCTAGGGAAAACTGAAGCCATTCTCTTTGGCACGAAACATAAACTGAGAAGGGTAAATAATTTTAATGTTCAATGTAATGGGGAGCCCATCACTTTGGTTTCATCAGTAAAATATTTGGGAATCCCCTTTGACCCATGCATGTCAGGAGAATTGATAGGGAACAGTGTAGTAAAGAAAGCGAATGCCAGACTGAAGTTCCTGTATAGACAAGCACAGTGTCTACCTACTGAGGCTCGCAGGACTCTATGTCTAGCCCTTATACAATGCCATATGGATTACGCTTGCTCTTCTTGGTACTCTGCCTTGACAAAAAAACTGAAAGATAGACTGCAAATCACCCAGAACAAAATCGTAAGATTCATCCTGGGGCTGGGACCAAGAGAACATGTAGGCCAGGATGAATTACAGCAGTTGGATATGCTGAATGTTGAAGACAGAGTAAAACAACTGAAGCTAAATCATGTTTATAAAATTGCTCACAAGCAATGTCCAGAATATCTTGCTGTCAATTTTGTCAAGGCTGGGAACCAAAGCAATCATAGAACTAGGGGGAGAGAGCACAACTTTGTAGTACCCACAGTCAGTGGCCAGGCTTCAAACACCTTTTATTGTACAGCAATAAAGGAATGGAACAGACTACCCGCACATGTCAAAGCCAGTCATAGCGTGAACCAGTTCAAGAAGCGTGCCAAAAGGTGTCTGATGAATGTAGCTACAGAAAGGGAGGGGAATGATTTTCTATTTTTTAGCTAACATACGTGTAATTTTTTTACCTTATTCCTTGTAATGACCCTCGTATTGTAGATAGTCTTAATGACCTTGGTGTCGCAGATAGTCTTTTTAGTATGATAATAAGATGTTATCTTCATTGTAGAACAATAAGAAAATATTATAACCTTTATACTATAATAATAAGGTAAAAGGACCCCAATGGAAATAAGTCACTCTGTCTGACTTTTTTGGGTTATCCTAGGTTCTCTACACATATGCTGCTATATATGATAATTCTATGTAACTGTATTTGTGTATACCTGAATAAACTTACTTACTTACTTACTAAGAACGTGGATACCCGGCGTGAACCACAGCTGTGCGTGGGTTGTTTACACTGGCAAGCGTGTCTGGGCGCGCTGACTGGCTGCGGCTTCAGCACACAGAGAACAAAACATTTACTGCACTACTCGAACGTGCTAAAAACAAGCTTAAGTGAAACTTTGAACTGGGACGAGTAAGTTTTACTGTAACAAATCACTGGGGAAAACAGAACTGGTGATGAACTGGGAATGTAACAGCAAGGGAAAGAAAAAAAAATTAAACTGGGCAACACAAAAAAAACTGCACTGGCTGGAGATACGTAGACGCTGAGTAGTTGTAGACACTATGATGAGTCACCAGCTACTGTAGACGCTGAACTGAGCTGGCTTAGGGGCTAAGCCAACTGGGTTCCCACGTGGTTAAGCCAGGTAGAACTTCTGGGAGGAAACTGGGAAGAACACAACACACATGGACGGCGAGATGGACGTCGTTGCGTAGCAGAGAAGGCTGTAGAGGAGGCTGGTGTGTTTACACGCTGATTAGGGTATAAACCAACCCCAGAGCTGCCTCGTGGTCACGCGTGGAGCCACACGAAGCCAACACACTAAACGACCTCACCTCTACTTCTTGTAGCTGAGAAGGGCGTAGGGACGCTGTAGGAGGCAGGAGAATGGTGCTGGAGAGTGTTGAAGGGCTGTAGAGAGGGTGATGAGGTGAACACGTGACTGCTAAGGCTGGAGATGACGCCGTGATGCCTATGTCCAGATTTTGTGGGAAAAATCTAGGACGAAGATCTATCTCAGGTCCCGTCAAGACGCTGGGAGTAACAGATAACTCCTTAGGCCAGCAGGTGCGTTGGGTGACGATGGATGATGTTGACTGGCGTCGACCGATGGTGTTGACCCCTCCACCCTGAAGAGGCTCACAATGCCGTTGACTCCGCTGTCACCACTGTTATTTCTATTCTTCTGCTGAACAACGGTTAGTGCCGATGGAGGTAGCGTAGGTAGCAATGATACGGCCGTGGACTAGTTTGGCTTTAATTGGGTAGGAGTGAGTACACAATGGGCAGTGTGAGGGAGTGACCGCAAGCCAGTCCGTGGAGGGGGAGCACTTGTGTCTGTCAAGTCGGTCAGCCTAGGAATGAGAGGGAGGCATGGGCCTGCAGGGTGGCGTGCCTACCTAGAGGCCTGGCTACAGAGGGCAGCACCTGAGTGGCGCAAAATATGAAATAAGCTGGCAGACAGCATGGGCTGTCTGTGCAGACAGTACAGGCTGTCTACACCATGTATCAGAAATCTTTCCTATGAGGAAAGACTGAAGGCCCTGAATCTGCACTCTCTAGAAAGGCGTAGAATTAGGGTGGACATGATTGAGGCCTATAAATGGAAAACGGGAATTAATAAAGGGGATATAAATAGCATGTTAAAAATATCTAACATAGACAGGACTCGCAACAATGGCTTTAAATTGGAAAAATTCAGATTCAGGAAGGTTATAGGAAAGCACTGGTTTGGTAATAGAGTTGTGGATGAGTGGAACAAATTCCCGAGTACCGTCATAGACACATTGCGTAGTTTTAATAATAGGTTGGATAAATACATGAGTGGGGGTGGGTGGGTGTGAGTTGGACCTGACTAGCTACTAGGGCGGATGCAGTGCTCCTCCCTTAAATGATGTGTCTGACCTCACTAGGTCAAGACATTGGCTTAAGCCGGTGAGAAGAATTAAAGCTGCCTCGCATAGACCAGTAGGCCTGTTGCAGTATTCCTTATTTCTTATGTTTTTATGAGGGATGGATCTGTGGAGGACCTGCCTAGTATGGGCCAACAGGCCTGCTGCAGTGTTCCTCTTTTCTTATGTTCATATGTTCTTATAAACCCGCTATCTCCTTACCAGTGTCAGTGCAGATCAAATAGCCGTTTTTAAGGTCGTGTTTGACCTGATAATCCGAAAAGGATTTACCCATGGCTGCCTGAAAAGTGAAATTCAAGGAAAGGTCCTTTTGTTGTTCTTCCTGGAAGGACAGTCCCTCGGGCATGGAAACAGATATCTGGCAATCCTGCAACCCTGGAATAGGAAGGCTTGACCTAGGTCTGTTCACTAAATTTACGAGATTCTGTCCAGTTTTCCTTGTAAAAAAATTGGCTATTCCGAGATCAGAGTCGTTCAAGGATAGGTCAGCATTCTTGTTGTGAATAAGAAATTTTTTAAAGAACTTCAGAATGTGGCCTGTTACCATTCATTTCTTATGCAACAAGATTTTTGGATCCGAGTTATTTAAAGTTTTAGAGTCTAGGGGAAATAATTTCAACTGGGAAACTCCATAGAATAATATTCAAATTTATTAAAGTATTTAAATACAATACTTTATCTTCTCTTTGTAGTTAATGCAACTTAATACTTTGTACAATAAATTTACCATATACATTTAGTTCAAAATCATGGAAACGTCACATTAATAAGGAAGTTTAATTATTCTTCCTGTAATTCAGTCTTCAATAACATTTACGTCTTTGTCTTAACAAGACTAAACTCAAAATACAAAAGGTACAAGATTTAACAAGACCTTTGAATCTGGCCGTGAAGTATCTCTATGGATTACTGAACTGACCAAAAATATAAATATCAAAAGAGTCTTTCAGAGCAATGAGGAACAAACTGAGTCAGCTCTAGAGTCCAATTCTCAAAACCATTCAAACTGTACACCGTAAGAGCCAATATACGATCAGTTGTCAGGGCTAGAGCAGGGAGCAGACTGACTACTTGCCAGTCTGAACATTAAAATGGTATAAAATACCGACAGGTTGTTAGGTAAGACACATATGCAACAGTTAGGTATCTTTATTTCGAAACGTTTCGCCTACACAGTAGGCTTCTTCAGTCGAGTACAGAAAAGTTGATAGAAGCAGAAGATACTTGAACTATGGAACAATGCTCTTCTCCAGACTGAGGGACTGACCACCTCAAAACTTTAAGGGTGATGGACTGATTACATCGTCTTCAAGTATCTTCTGCTTCTATCAACTTTTCTGTACTCGACTGAAGAAGCCTACTGTGTAGGCGAAACGTTTCGAAATAAAGATACCTAACTGTTGCATATGTGTCTTACCTAACAACTTGCCAGTCTGTTGACGCATCGTCAGGTTGGATCACCTGACCCAATGTCAGTCAGCCGGACATAAACAACTGAACAATTCACCGGATGGTTCTGAGACTTAAACTCTACTCTATATACACAAGAAATCCTACCTAACCATAATAATAAAATAATAGTGATAATAACAAAATAGTGATAATAGTGATAATAACGATAATACCATGGTATTTTTCATATATTAACAGATAATAATATAACGCCGAAAGTCTCTATTTTAGCTATAAACGGGGACTTTCACGCTATAATATTAAGTGATGAACATATTCTCTTACAATAGTTAAATAACACAGGATGACCAATTTCGAAGATATAACAATTCTCGCCAGACAACTCTCGGGATGTTGCCCGAGTCATGGCCAACACCGGAGAAGAATTAATCATTATGGGTTCATGACATACACTAGCAGTGGTAATGTTATTACCCAGTAATAACATGGCATATTTCATAGGAAATCCTTTGGATACACCTACAGTCAAATATCCAGTGTAATATTTGCACTGTATATAAATTCTATGCAAGGGGACAGACAAAATCGCTCCTCCAAATGCTTCCAGCAAAACGGAGGATTGTAATGAAGTGTGTTCATAAAGGGGAAGTATTTCCTCCCTAAGTCTGCCCGAAATGCCTAGCCATGCTAGGTGTTCTAGTGGTACACTCTGTAATCATTATTTTAATACATGTAAACCACACAATAACCAAATTCTGTAAACTCAGCATTGTAATCCTTATAGAGAATAAACTTTGAATTATAAGCGAGCAGTATCCTCCAGTATCTCTAAAGGTTCTGGCTTCAGTTGTTTTTGAGTCTTCCTGAAGTGAAATACGGCTCGTACAACAATAACGGGCCATCCCTTTCTCTACTTCTTTTAGGGATATGTTACTTGGGGCATTGCAGATTTTCCCTAATGGGTGGGGTTTATTTGGACAGTATGGGCGAATATGACCTACTTTGTTGCTTAGGTAGTAGACGACAGGCTTGACCTTAAAACACAGGGCTGATGTGCATAGTTTCATAAAGCATTGGCAAAGCTAACGTAATGCCAGAAAGCAAGCTACACAATGTTCCTGCTCCAGCATCACCCTAGGCTCAACTCGTGCTTTAAGCCCAGCTCCAGTTCCAGCTCCAGTTCCACCTCCAGCTCCAGTTCCAGCTCCCGGACAGGCTGCCCATATTACAACCCAGGGACAATAAAACCTGTTATTCTGGGTGTAAATGGGAGCAAGGAGCAGAACAAACACAGCTGAATGACTATGAATTATATTTTCCTTCACCAACAGCAATGTCAATATTTACAACTATGTACACTATATATAGTTGGAAAATGTATGTGTAAAACACAGTTTAGGCAAGGCCAAAACAGCCTGGAGACAGAATGGACAACAGTGCTCAACCAGGTCTAGCATGGAAATGACAAGGGCAGACAGGCGGATGGTGCCCACAACACCTCTGCGATTGCCAGAACCATCTTCTCATTGACTGAACCTGGATACTGATCGAACGATGGGGCCCCATCGTTCAACCCTAGTACTGGTTCACTGGTTGGGGATATAGCATTTCAATGAGGGTGTGTACATGCGCCGAATAAAGGTTACTACGCTTTGCATGCCACACGGTGTTTGCAGCAGTGATGATGGTTGTGGCGGTTACACCAGTGATGATGGTTGTGGTGGCTGCAGCAGTGATGATGGTTGTGGTGGTTGCAGCAGTGATGATGGTTGTGGTGGTTGCAACAGTCATGATGGTTGTGGTGGTTGCAGCACTCATGATGGTTGTGGTGGTTGCTGCAGTGATGGTGGTAGTGGTGGCTGCAGCAGTGATGATGGTTGTGGTGGTTGCAACAGTCATGATGGTTGTGATGGTTGCAGCAGTGATTATGGTTGTGGTGGTTGCAGCAGTGATGGTGGTAGTGGTGGTTACAGCAGTGATGATGGTTATGGTGGTTGCAGCAGTGATGGTGGTAGTGGTGGTTACAGCAGTGATGATGGTTGTGGTGGTTGCAGCAGTGATGGTGGTAGTGGTGGTTACACCAGTGATGATGGTTGTTGTGGTTGCAGCAGTGATGATGGTTGTGGTGGTTGCAGCAGTGATGGTGGTAGTGGTGGTTACAGCAGTGATGATGGTTGTGGTGGTTACACCAGTGATGATGGTTGTAGTGGTTGCAGCAGTGATGATGATTTTCTTGGTTGCAGCAGTGATGAAGGTTAAGGTGGTTGGCACAGTGATGATGGTTGTGGTGGTTGCAGCAGTGATGATGGTTGTGGTGGTTACACCAGTGATGATGGTTGTGATGGTTGCAGCAGTGATGATGGTTGTGGTGGTTGCAGCAGTGATGATGGTTGTGGTGGTTACACCAGTGATGATGGTTGTGGTGGTTGCAGCAGTGATGATGGTTGTGGTGGTTGCAGCAGTGATGATGGTTGAAGTGGTTTCAGCAGTCATGATGGTTGTGGTGGTTACAGCAGTCATGATAGTTTTGGTGGCTGCAACAGTCATGATGGTAGTGATGGTTGCAGCAGTGATGATGGTTGTGGTGGTTACACCAGTGATGATGGTTGTGGTGGTTGCAGCAGTGATGATGGTTGAAGTGGTTTCAGCAGTCATGATGGTTGTGGTGGTTACAGCAGTCATGATAGTTTTGGTGGCTGCAACAGTCATGATGGTAGTGATGGTTGCAGCAGTGATGACGGTTGTTGTGGTTGTAACAGTGATGATGATTTTCTTGGTTGCTGCAGTGATGAAGGTTAAGGTGGTTGGCAGTGATAATGATTATGGTGGTTGCAACAGTGATGATGGTTGTGGTTGCTGCAGCACTCATTGTTGTAGCAGTGATGATGGTGGTGGTTGCAGCAGTGATAATGGTTGTGGTGGTTGCAGCAGTGATGATGGTTGTGGTGGCTACAACACTGATGATGGTAGTGGTGGCTGCAGCACTGACTGTTGCAGTAGTGATAGTGGTGGAGGTTGCAGCAGTGATGGTGGTTGTGGTGGCAGAAGCAGTGATGATGGTTGTGGTGGTTGCAGCAGTGTTGATGGTTATTACAACGCAGGAGTTCAAGGGCCTGTTATCTTGGGTGTCATGGAAGCAAAATAAACACAGCAGAAAATTTTTTGACTTATATTATCCTTCACCAAGTAAGAACAGAAGCATGTACACTATGTACACTATGTACAACAGTAGGTATTAGTGCACTCCACGGTAAGCAAGGCAGAATAGAAGCCACTAGAGACAGACAATGCTTCAACCAGTTCTAGAATGGGAATGACAAGGGCAGACAGGCTGGTGGTGCTCATAACACCTCTGTGATTGCCAAAACCATTTTCGCATTGGCTGAACCTGGGTTCAGATCAATCGACGAGGCCCCGTTGTTCGACTCTAGTACTGGTTTGTTGGTTGGGGCAGATCGTCTTTCAATGAGGGTGTGTACATGCGCTGAATAAAGGTTATGTACTCTTTGCATGCCACACCCTCACCCTGAGAGGGCTCAGGAATAGGCTACCACCTCCCATTGGTAACCGTGCCACCATGGCACCAAATGGGAATGCCTTTCCTCTCAACCATCCAACTCATAGATAGAGCTCAGCTTTATTCGCGACATAAAGTCAAACCCTAAACTTAGAGTGAGACAGCAGACAGTAGGGTTAATGTAGGTCCAAGGTACGGGAGGGCGGTATCCTACACCCCCTCACTAAAAAAAACACCAACACAATGGGACAAGAAAAAAAAAGAGCTTTCGAATTACCATAAGTCCATAACACATCCTAACCTAATATATATAATTTTTAGACTCTGGATAAAGAGTCTGCCAACTTATTTTCTTTACCAGTGATGTTTTACCCTGATATTATATGGTTGCAGCCTAAGTGACGACCTCATAATTCTTGTGTTGTGATTCTTCATATTTGAAGATAAACTAGAGGGTTGTAGTCGGTGTAGACTGTGACCACCTGCGAAGTCTGGCCCACATATATATCGAAGTGCTCCAAGGCCAGTACCAGCACGAGGGCTTCTTTTTCAATTGTTGAGTAGGTCCTCTGGTGTGGCTGGAACTTCGCTGAGTAGCATGCCACAGGCTGCAACCCCTAGTCCCTGTTTTGCAACAGTACTGCCCCAACCCCAGACTCACAAGCATCAACCTATAACAAGAAAGGTTTGGAGAAGTCTAGAGACAAAAGAATGGGTGCAATACACAATAATCTTTTTGCTTTCGTAAAAGCATTTTGATATTCTATGGTCCAATTAAAGGGAACTTTGCGACTGGTAAGAGAGGTAAGGGGGGCTACAATATTTAAAAAAAAATTGGCAAAATTTTCTATAAAACCCTACGATGCCTAGGAAACGTTGAAGAGATTTCCTATCATGGAAAATTGGGTAATCTTTAACGGCAAGAACCTTAGCAAATTTAGGAGCAAATTTGCCACTACCTACTTCATGGCCCAGAAAAGTAACAGTGGCCTGGCCAAAGGAAGACTTAAATAAGTTAACAGTTAAATGGGAACTCTGGAAGGTCTCAGAGAGAGCCTTGAGCCTAAACAAGTGTTGATCCCAGGTATCAGACTCCACTATGATGTCATCTAGATAAGCTGCCGTGCCTTCAAGTCCTTTAATAGCCTGATGGATAAGTTTCTGGAATGAAGAGAGGGAGTTTTTCATTTCGAAGGGGGTAACTGTATATTGATAATGACCTCCTGGAATTATGAAGGCAGAGATTTCCTTCGCCTTATCTGTCAAAGGTACCTGATAGTAACCTTTAAGGAAATCTAACTTGGACACAAAAAGTAGCCTTACTCACAAAGTCGATTATGTCATCCAGACGAGGAAGAGGGTAAGCATCTATAATTGTGACCACATTCACCTTACAGTAGTCTGTACACATCATGCGAAAACCTCCATCAGCTTTTTTAACAAGGATGCACGGTGAAGCCCATGGACTAGACGACTCCTCCACTAACCCATGCTCTAACAAGAATTCTACCTCCTGCTGAAGAAGCTTCTGCTTTTCAGGATTAGCTCTATAGATGGAGAGTTTAGCAGGTTTAGAGTTTCGCACATCTACATCATGATAACCTAACGAACATTTTTTCGGCACATCCAAAAAAATATCAGGGTATGACTGCAGAAGCGCAGTTAAACTTGTTACTTGAGTTTCAGATAGCCCCAGCATTAAAGGGCTAGAGTCCTTGAGGAGGACAGAGTTTGGAAGCTTGACATTAATTTCAGAAATAGAGAGCAAAGAGTCAGAGTCGTCCTCAGAAGAAGAGGGCAGAGTCATTACTGGGACTATGTGGTGTATGAAAAAATTATAATTGATTAATGTGGTAAGTTTTAGTTTTTGAGGTCTTGTTAAAGGGAGATACCACATAATTTACATCAGATAATTTACTTACAATTTGCATAGGTCCTGTAAATCTAGCTTTCAAGGTGTGGCCAGGTATAGGTTCCTGCACCAACACCTTGTCTCCTGGATGAAAGAAGCGATATTGTGCATTTCTGTCATACCTCTGTTTCATCTTATTTTGAGCTGCCTTTAGGTTACTCTTGGCTAACTAACGTGCCACCTGCAACCTTGAAGACGGGCTGTAGAGTGTTGAGCTAACGTCTTCTCCCCTCCATCCCTCCTTGAGCACCCGAAGAGGACCTCGTACACTGTGCCCTAAGATCAGCTCATACGGACTATACCCGGTAGACTCCAGCACAGTTTCCCTTAATGAAAACAGCAACAAAGGTAGTCATTCATCCCAGTCTGTAGTAAAATGCATACAAAAAGTTCTCAGCATGGTTTTTAACGTCTGATGGAATCTTTCCATGGCGCCTTGGGACTGAGGATGATAGGCAGTTGTGAAGGCTTACTCAGCCCTGTAACAACTTCTGTCAGTATTACCAAGGCTGGCTCCTCCCCAGGAAAATTAATGAATAGAAAAAGAATAAAAACTGACAAACATAAACACTTCATTATTTAGAAAATATAAAATATAAAATATTTAAATATGAAAAATTTATCCTACTTTAAAGAAAAATGAAAAATGAAAAATATAAATATCTGAATTCAACGCTAATGTATACAATTAAACTTGGGTGTCTGGTTGATGTTGACAGAGTCTCGTAGAGATTATAGCCGTTGTTGATGATGTGTGGGGGGGGGGTCACAGGTATTGGTGACAACCCAACGGCCAGTTCTTCACAGAGTCTATAGCCTTGAACAGTCAGTCCAGATGACAGGAACGCAGGTTTTTTACCACTGCAAAGATGAGGGGTTATGTCCTGCGGTGGTGTACAGTTAATCACGTAGGTAAAGAGTGACGTCTCGCGACGTTAGTCCGTTTCCTTCAACACTTCTCGTTGGCTGGCAGGTGACCCAGTCTGTCATTCCAAGCTGGAAAGAGAGACAGGTTGCCCACTGCTTAAGAAATCACTCTCCATGATAAGTACAATACCTAAAAGACTTGGTGATTATTAAAACATCTAACATGGAGATCAAGGCTGTAAGGACTAAGTTTATTATTGGTCAAAAGTGAAGCTTTCGACCAATAAGTCCACTAGAATAGGAGCAGGCTTGTACTTACAGTTGTGCTGGGAGCTGTGAGTCGAGTGATTACTGTTTGACTGGAGTCCCACACGTCACCTTTCGGGGTGGGGCATTCAAACTATCGTTACCATATACTCGCTCGCCACTCCTATCTGTTGAACTTTTCCCTCACACTCCCCCATACCAAGACTTATATTCAAGGAGTATAAGAATAGGCGAAGAAAAAGTTCTAACATGTGGAAGTCGTGTAAGGCAACAAATTTTCTACTGACTGCCACGACTTATCCAGTCAGAGAAATAATTGGATGAACCATTGATATACACAATATGGAACTTAAAAGCTTGGAGTGCCAATGTCCACCTCAAGAGGCGACTGTTGGTTCCCTTAAAAGTTTCTAGGTATATCAAAGGTTTGTGATCCATCTCTAAAATGAATTCTTTTCCTAGTAAACAAAATTTAAGCTTGGAGATACCCCACAGAAGAGCCAAACATTCCTTTTCTATGGTGGAGTATCTCGTTTCTGCGGGAAGGAGTTTCTGGCTTAGGAAGCATACAGGGAAGGGAGTACCATCATGGTATTGTAGTAACACAGCACCTAAGCCAGTATTGGAGGCATCAGTTCTTAAACAAAATGTTTTATTAATATCTGGAATCTTAAGTATAGGGTCTTTCGAGAAGATATTTTTAATCTCATTAAACTTTTCCCGAGCTACGTCGGAAAGTTCAAGAGGTTCCTTCACAGACTTTTTAAGGATGTCGGATAAGATGCCTGTAAGATCAGTAAGGTTCGGGATAAACCGCGCATAAAAATTTACAGAACCAAGAAAGCTATGCATGAGCTTCTTGGTTTGGGGGAATTTAAATTCTAATAAAGCTTTGATCTTACTGGAGAGAGGCTGCAAAGAGTTATTAGAAAGGATCAGTCCGAGATATCTAATCATGTTATACCCAACGAAGCATTTCTTTGGATTGGCAGTGAGGCCATGTGAGCGTAACCTACGTAAAACTGATGTTAATGTTTGGATATGCTTGCCCCACGTGGATGTCATTATGTAAATGTTATCAAAATAAACTGAAACATTTGGCATATTACCCAAGACCTTTCTCATCAGTCTCACGTTGGTAGCACAGGCAGTTGCCAAACCGAAGGGCATAGTTCACATCTGCATCAGTCCTTGGTGGGTAGGAAAAGTGGTGTACTGCTTAGAAGAAGGATCTAACATTACTTGATGATATGCCTGCGCAATATCAATCTCTGAAAAGAAGGAAGCGTCATAAAATTTGTGTAGATCGCTATCTATTAAGGGCATAGGCTCAGCATCCCACCGAGTTATAGCATTAAGGCCTCTGAAGTCAATAGCAAGTCTATATGAATTATCCTCCTTCTTAACCATGACCACTGGTGAGCAATATGTAGATACTAAAGGTTCAATGATCTTTAGTTTTAATAATTTGTCTACCTCTCTGTCAAATGCATCCCTAAGGTGAACTGGAACTGGGTATAATTTCCGTTTGATAAGATTGTGCGTGACTAAGTCAATCTTATGGACTACCGTGGAGGTGACACCTGGAATATCAGTAAAAACGTCTGAGAAATTACTCACACATTGAAGTAGTTCATGTTTCTCATGGTCATCCAAAGACTCGTTAATATTAATGTTTGTTGCATCCGAGTGGTCAAGAGTCACCAAGTCGAGTAGTTCTCTGTCATAGTCTAAGTTAGAGGTGTCAATTACGCACACCTTACACTCCTCAGTTGTCTTATCAAGTTTGTGTGCAAAAACTAAATCAAAGTTATTCAGGCAGTTAACCGAATTTCTTCGGTAATATTTCTTAAGGATGTTGATATGATAAAGCTTAGGTGTCCCCTTGACTTCTATGAGGTAATCAACCTTCTCACAAATTTTTAACACCTTATATGGACCTTTCCATGCTACTAATAATTCACTTGATAGACAAAAGTACCAGAACTTCATCTCCTACTTTAAAATTTCTCCTCTGACTTTTGGAATCAAAATAGGTTTTGTACTGATCCATTGATAAGCTTAAGTTTTTCGAAACTATGTCAGAGGTCTCCTCAAGTTTGGATCTAAGGTCAAGGAGAAACTGGTAAGAAGACTGAACCTCAGCCTTTACGTCCTCATTAGTCCATAAGTCATGAAGGATGGACAATGGACCTCTGGCCTGTCTACCATGTGCTAACTTTCCTATGGTGTAGAAATATACCTAGTTGGATGAATCTTATTGTGGCTAGCTGGTCTAGTGGCTAGCGCGACGGGCTGGAGTTTTGAGACTCTATGACCGCGGGTTCAATCCCGGCCGGGGGTATGGTTTATTTGCAATCGTGTCATTACGATTTCTTAAGTCATGTTGACGGCAGTGAAGGGACTTGAGCTAGAGTTCGTCACGGCCACCCTAGCTGGAGATTCGTCTGTAAAAACTTGCATTTGTGGTCACAGAGGTGCCTGTGCTAACTTTCCTATGGTGTAGAAATATACCTAGTTGGATGAATCTTATTGTGGCTAGCTGGTCTAGTGGCTAGCGCGACGGGCTGGAGTTTTGAGACTCTATGACCGCGGGTTCAATCCCGGCCGGGGGTATGGTTTATTTGCAATCGTGTCATTACGATTTCTTAAGTCATGTTGACGGCAGTGAAGGGACTTGAGCTAGAGTTCGTCACGGCCACGCTAGCTGGAGATTCGTCTGTAAAAACTTGCATTTGTGGTCACAGAGGTGCCTGTGCTAACTTTCCTATGGTGTAGAAATATACCTAGTTGGATGAATCTTATTGTGGCTAGCTGGTCTAGTGGCTAGCGCGACGGGCTGGAGTTTTGAGACTCTATGACCGCGGGTTCAATCCCGGCCGGGGGTATGGAGGCTTCACTCCCAGAAGTTGGTATAGATGTTGCATTAAGTCAGATGTGAATTGTGTCCCACGGTCAGACAAAATTTCTCTAGTGATGCTAACTCTGGAGAAGATGGACAAAAGGGCATCAGCCACCTCTGTAGTAGTTATGGTCTTAAAGGGTACAGCTTCAGGGAAACTCGAAGCATAATCAACTAATGTTAATATATATCTATGTCCCCCAGATAAAAGTGGTGATAAAGGACCAACGATGTCAACAGCTACTCTTTCAAATGGTACCTTAAAGATTGGCATTTTGACCATAGGTACTCGCCTGGTACCTCGGGAGGATGACAGTTGGCAAACTTTACACGATCTGCAATAGGTAGTGACATCTGAGGACATTTTGGGCCAAAAATAGGTTTCCCTAATTTTATTTAAGGTTATACGACGCGAGAAATGTCCGGCCACTGGTAGGTCATGAGGCATTTTAGGAACAGTCTCTCTGCATTGACTTGGAAGAACTAAGATGGAATCGTCTATCTCATCTGAATTTAATATGAATACTGATTTATACAAGATACCTTTTATATATTCAAATTTATATGAAAAGTTTTTCCTTTGGATAACTTGATTTTGTCTAGCTGCATTATGGCAATTCTGAAGAGAAGGGCAATTATGTTGTAAATTGACAAAGGAGTCCTTCGATATATCTAAAGGCTTAAAGTCAGGGAAAATCAAAGGATGGACAGTAGGAGAAGCCTGGGCTTTGGTCTGAGCCCTAGTCAAGACATTTATAGTATCGGAGGTGATATCTTCACTTTCATCTAACAAGTGAACCGGTGATTCTACTATCTCGCTTTCGAGAGTAGTATCACTGGTTTCTAACCCCACATGAATATTCCGAGACATTGCCTCATCTGGACTTTCGAGGGGCTTCTCTGACTCTACACTCTACAGGAAGAGGATCTGAAAAGCTTATGTCCATCTTTAGTAATGAAAGGTCAACCTCAGAAGGAAGAATGGCACCTTTTACATTACCTATTAGTACGGAGCAAGAAGTGATGGGAGCTAGTGCGGCTTCAGACCAACCTGTGAACCATTTAGACCTAATGTAATAACGGATGGTAGGAAAAGTGTCCATACAGCCCAAGTAGTCTGAAAGAATAGCAGAGGAATGAGTTTCTTAAAGATTAGGGAACAGCTTATCAGAAATGACTATACATGTGCATCCAGTGTCTCGTAAAATGGTAGATACATTAAGTCCATTAACTGTTCCTGAACAGAAGGGTCCTTGGTCATTACAGTCTTTAAAACATCTTCCAACTTTTTGGACCTTCTTAGAAGGACAATCTGGACGTTTATGTCCCTTAATACCACACAAATGACAAACAGGAATAAAAGAAGTCAGTTTACTTTCCACTAGAGGCTTTGATTTAAGATCTGGTGAACCCTTGCCCTTAGGGTTCGATCCCTTTAGGTCTTTATAGGAATTGTGAGCCTCAGCATACAAGTCAGCGGCCTCAGCAACTTCCTCAGCTTTAATCAGGTTACGTTTTCTAATGAATGTTGGTATCTGGTGGGGAAGAGCTCTCAGGAACTGGTCAGCCACCATGAAGTCTCTAAGAGATTCATAACTGTGATCAATTCCTGAACTCTCTATCCAAAAGTCGAACAAACGAGTGTTACCTGTAACTGCTGAAAGTTCTGGCCATGCTGTAAGGTGGCATACCTGAAATCTTTCCTGTAAGAATTTGTGGTTTTATGGTATACTTTAAGGATTGCCTTCTTCAGTAGGTTATAATTACATATGATATCCTGCGACAAAGTTGCATAGATATTCAAAGCTGTACCAGAAAATAACATTCCTAACCTGGTAGCCCAGGTGTCAGCAGGTCATTCACAGAGGGTAGCGGTATTTTCATACCTGATAATGTATGAAGTTATGTCTTCCACCTCTGTGAAGGGAGGAAAATTAGGTGTTGGAATATGTGCACTAGCTGCACGTTGTTCTATTACTCCTTCCTCTAATTGCTGTTGTGAGAAAGTTAACTTCTTATTCTCTAATTCAAGGCAAGATTTCTCTACCTCATGATCTTTTTCTCTTTCTCTTTACTCATGTTCTCTATCTTTTGCTCTTTCCTCAAGTTCACTTAATCTAACTTGTTCCTCACGTATTTTGGCTTGTTCCTCACGTACTCTAGCTCTCTCCTCACGATCAAGTCTATCACTCTCATTTTTGTCCTCTCTCTCTCTCTTTCTAACTGTCTTTCTTGGTTCTCTCTCTCTCTATTCTTTCTCTTTCCTTTTTTTCTCTTTCCTGGATCTTAGCCCTAATGAAAGCTTCTAAATTCTTCCCCGTTATTCCTAACTTACTTCCAGCATTCATCCAAAACTGGTATTCCTCCATACTTGCAAGAATAACTTAAACTACAAGGGGAAAATGAAATGGGTGTCAAAGAAAACGGAGGGTTCAATTCCTGCTCCGCTCAAACTGTAAATAAACCAGAGGGTTCAATCCCTGCTTCGATTAAACAATATGTATTAACGAAAACGAAGGGTTCTATGCTGGCTCCAAGCAAACAGTAAGTAGAATGGGGTCCCTTGACCATCCAATCTTCTCACCAATATATCAAGAGTGTTGTACGACAGTTTCCTTGATATAATAAAGAGCTAAATGAAACAAATTGTCACTGGAAAATCTCGAGTCACTAGAGTCTATTCCTCCAAATCGTTTCAAGCTCACAAAATTAGGTGGCAGAATTAACTAGTATATCCTGCCTTGACTTGACTTACAATAAATTGAGACTATAACAATCACCAAATATTTTAAATACCTGTACTGTAGTCCTACCATAAAGAATGATTACCCAGGGCTGGTGGTAACCGTCTGTGGTATGCGGCATTGAAGTTCCAATGGTAGATTCGAGATAGAGTTGAATCTTGATTCAGTCGAGTTGATCCTGGCAAGGTCGCCGCTTGTGAAGGCTTACTCAGCCCTGTAACAACTTCAGACAGTATTACCAGGGCTGGCTCCTCCTCAGGAAAATTAATGAATAGAAAAAGAATAAAAACTGACAAACATAAACACTTTGTTATTTATAAAATATAAAATATAAAATACTTAAATATGAAATATTTATCCTACTTTAAAGAAAAATGAAAAATGAAAAATATCAATGATATAAATGATATATACAATTAAACTTGGGTGTCTGGTTGATGTTGACACAGTCTTGCAGAGATTATAGCCATTGTTCATGATGTGTGGGGGGGGGTCACAGGTGTTGGTGACAACCCAACGGCTAGTTCTTCACAGAGTCTATAGCCTTGAACAGTCAGTCCAGATGACAGGAACGCAGGTTCTTTACCACTGCAAAGATGAGGGGTTATGTCCTGCGGTGGTGTACAGTTAATCACGTAGGTAAAGAGTGACGTCTCGGGACGTTAGTCCGTTTCCTTCAACACTTCTCGTTGGCTGGCAGGTGACCCAGTCTGTCATTCCAAGCTGGAAAGAGAGACAGGTTACCCACTGCTTAAGAAATCACTCTCCATGATAAGTACAATACCTAAAAGACTTGGTGATTATTAAAACATCTAACATGGAGATCAAGACTGAAAGGACTAAGTTTATTATAGGTCAAAAGCGAAGCTTTCAACCAATAAGTCCACTAGAATAGGAGCAGGCTTGTACTTACAGTTGTGCTGGGAGCTGTGAGTCGAGTGATTACTGTTTGGCCGGAGCCCCACACGTCACCTTTCGGGGAGAGGGAGGGAAGGGGGGGACAGCAGGAGCTAGACTTACCCTACCTTAACAAGCAACCAGCAATCAAACTATTGTTACCATATACTCGCTCGCTACTCCTATCTGTTGAACTTTTCCCTCACAGCAGTGGATAAGTTGTAGATTATCCCTAACCTAGTTAATGCTTCTATAAATGCTTTGGCAGTGAAGTTAGTACCTTGATCACTTTGAATAGATTTAGGAATGCCAAAACAAGAAATAAATCTGGTTAAAGCCTTGTGAATGGCTTTAGTGTTAATACTTTGCATGGGAATTGCTTCTGAGTATCTAGTTTTTTTAATATTTTTATTTAAAACAAAGAATAAATGCAATAATGTATAAGAGTATAAAATTAAAAAGCCTCCGGATGCAACATCCCAGCAATTCCAGGAACAGCTGTTAAAAATTGACCACTGTCTGGAAAATCTTCCAGCTCCTGCACCCAACATCTTGCTCCTGGGGGATTTCAACTTAAGGCACCTAAAATGGAGGAATATAGCAAATAATATTGTTGCAGTAATAACACCAGGAGGCAGCTCTGATGAAAACTCGCACTCACACGAGCTTTTAAATCTCTGCACAAAATTCAATTTAAACCAGCAAATAATAGAGCCTACTAGACTGGAGAATACACTAGACCTCATATTCACTAACAATGATGATCTGATAAGAAATGTCACCATATCAAAAACAATATACTCAGATCACAACATAATTGAGGTTCAGACATGTATGCGAGGAGCCCCAGACCGACAAAATGAGACTAGTCACGAGGGAGCATTCACCAAATTCAACTTCAATAACAAAAACATAAAGTGGGACCAAGTAAACCAAGTCCTAACCGATATAAGCTGGGAAGATATACTAAGCAACACAGACCCAAACTTATGCCTAGAACAGATTAACTCGGTGGCACTCGATGTATGCACAAGGCTTATTCCTCTAAGAAAAAGGAGGAGTAGATGTAAAATAGAAAGAGACAGGCGCTCCCTTTACAGGCGACGGAAAAGAATAACAGAGCGGCTAAAAGAGGTCAATATATCTGAAATGCGCAGGGAGACACTGGTCAGAGAAATAGCAAGCATCGAACTTAAGCTAAAAGAATCCTTTAGGAGTCAGGAATCGCGGGAAGAACTAAAAGCTATAAATGAAATCGAAAGAAACCCAAAGTATTTCTTCTCCTATGCCAAATCAAAATCGAGAACAACGCCCAGTATTGGGCCCCTACTTAAACAAGATGGGTCCTACACAGATGACAGCAAGGAAATGAGTGAGCTACTCAAGTCCCAATATGACTCAGTTTTTAGCAAGCCGCTAACCAGACTGAGAGTCGAAGATCAAAATGAATTTTTTATGAGAGAGCCACAAAATTTGATTAACACAAGCCTATCCGATGTTATCCTGACGCCAAATGACTTCGAACAGGCGATAAATGACATGCCCATGCACTCTGCCCCAGGGCCAGACTCATGGAACTCTGTGTTCATCAAGAACTGCAAGAAGCCCCTATCACGAGCCTTTTCCATCCTATGGAGAGGGAGCATGGATACGGGGGTCGTCCCTCAGTTACTAAAAACAACAGACATAGCCCCACTCCACAAAGGGGGCAGTAAAGCAACAGCAAAGAACTACAGACCAATAGCACTAACATCCCATATCATAAAAATCTTTGAAAGGGTCCTAAGAAGCAAGATCACCACCCATCTAGAAACCCATCAGTTACACAACCCAGGGCAACATGGGTTTAGAACAGGTCGCTCCTGTCTGTCTCAACTACTGGATCACTACGACAAGGTCCTAAATGCACTAGAAGACAAAAAGAATGTAGATGTAATATATACAGACTTTGCAAAAGCCTTCGACAAGTGTGACCATGGCGTAATAGCGCACAAAATGCGCGCTAAAGGAATAACAGGAAAAGTCGGTCGATGGATCTATAATTTCCTCACTAACAGAACACAGAGAGTAGTCGTCAACAGAGTAAAGTCCGAGGCAGCTACGGTGAAAAGCTCTGTTCCACAAGGCACAGTACTAGCTCCCATCTTGTTCCTCATCCTCATATCCGACATAGACAAGGATGTCAGCCACAGCACCGTGTCTTCCTTTGCAGATGACACCCGAATCTGCATGACAGTGTCTTCCATTGCAGACACTGCAAGGCTCCAGGCGGACATCAACCAAATCTTTCAGTGGGCTGCAGAAAACAATATGAAGTTCAACGATGAGAAATTTCAATTACTCAGATATGGTAAACATGAGGAAATTAAATCTTCATCAGAGTACAAAACAAATTCTGGCCACAAAATAGAGCGAAACACCAACGTCAAAGACCTGGGAGTGATTATGTCGGAGGATCTCACCTTCAAGGACCATAACATTGTATCAATCGCATCTGCTAGAAAAATGACAGGATGGATAATGAGAACCTTCAAAACTAGGGAGGCCAAGCCCATGATGACACTCTTCAGGTCACTTGTTCTATCTAGGCTGGAATATTGCTGCACTCTAACAGCACCTTTCAAGGCAGGTGAAATTGCCGACCTAGAAAATGTACAGAGAACTTTCACGGCGCGCATAACGGAGATAAAACACCTCAATTACTGGGAGCGCTTGAGGTTTCTAAACCTGTATTCCCTGGAACGCAGGAGGGAGAGATACATGATTATATACACCTGGAAAATCCTAGAGGGACTAGTACCGAACTTGCACACGAAAATCACTCATTACGAAAGCAAAAGACTTGGCAGACGATGCACCATCCCCCCAATGAAAAGCAGGGATGTCACTAGCACGTTAAGAGACCATACAATAAGTGTCAGGGGCCCGAGACTGTTTAACTGCCTCCCAGCACACATAAGGGGGATTACCAACAGACCCCTGGCAGTCTTCAAGCTGGCACTGGACAAGCACCTAAAGTCAGTTCCTGATCAGCCGGGCTGTGGCTCGTACGTTGGTTTGCGTGCAGCCAGCAGCAACAGCCTGGTTGATCAGGCGCTGATCCACCAGGAGGCCTGGTCACAGACCGGGCCGCGGGGGCATTGACCCCCGAAACTCTCTCCAGGTATACTAGATATTACAAAACCTCTAGTACACAATCCCAGTACAGAAAATAAACACCATAGATAATGGCCATATTACAACCATATACATAACCCACAACACATCTTACAAACCCTCCTTTTACAATAATCATTATTGCCAGTGCAGAAACACAGCTGACACTTCTCCCCCCCTTAACATATGTACAGTCCCCATTCTAAATAACATACATTAATTATCCTAATTAATGGTCATACTCTGACCTCATCAGAACCTTAATGAGTATATACCAAGAGTTGGTAGTGCATGAACAACAAGACACAAAAACATAAATTTACAACTAAAACAGATATGAAACATACATTCCTATACACATACATCGTAATAAGTAGAAAAATATACACCACCAATATAACATCAATTATTAATGTTAACAACCATGAAATACAAACTTTCAAAACAACATTACATAACGTGAAGTTCACGCTCAAAATGCAAGATAATACACCACATGCTACATTAGCGGTACAATACTAGACTATGTAATTATTTTACGGAACCCAAGACTAGAACATGAATAAGTATTATCCAAATGGTTCATCATGATTTTAGTAAGTATAACAACACCAAACTCCTTATTCTGGGTATCTAGTTACTCTTTTCATAACGGTAAATAAGTGCTGATTTCCAGACTTGGACTTAGGTAGTGGACCCACACAATCTATAATTATTTCTGCAAAAGGTTCTCCTTCAGCAGGTATAGGCTGGAGAGGTGCAGGTTTAATGGAATGTCCAGGTTTTCCTTCTTGCTGACATTCTCGGCAACATCGGATATGATTCTTCACATCCTGCTTTAATTTTGTCCAATAGAATTCTTTCGTGATTCTGTATAATGTTTTAGTAATTCCTAGGTGACCTCCTAATGAAATATTATGAGCTATATTTAATATTTGAGGTCTAAACTTTGTTGGAATCACTAACCTGTCTGACAGTTGCCGGCCCTCTATCTCCTTATCAGTCTCAGAACAGATCAAGTAGCCGTTTTTAAGTTTACACTTGACCGGATGGTTGAAAAGGATTTACCCATGGCTGCCTGAAGAGCAAAATTCAAAGAAGGGTCCTTTCGCTGTTCCTTCCAGAAGGACAGACCCTCGGGCATGGAAACAGATATCTGGCAATCCTGCAATCCTGGAATAGGAAGGCTTGATCTTTGTCTTTTTACTTAATTTACGAGGTTCTGGCTAGTTTTCCTCATAAAACAAATTGGCTATTCCGAGATCAGTGTCGTCCAAGGATAGGTCAGCATTCTCGCCAAACATCCCTTGGGATGTTGCCCAAGTTATGGCCAACACCGGAGAAAAATTAATCATTATGGGTTCAGGACATACACTAGCAGTGATAATGTTATTACCCAGTAATAACATGGCATCTTTCATAGAAAATCCTTCGGATACACCCACAGTCAAGTATCCAGTTTAATATTTTCACTGTACATAGATTCTATCAAGGGGACAGAAAAGATCGCTCCTCCGAATGCTTCTAGCAAAACGGAGGATTGTAATGAAGTGTGTTCAGAAAGGGAAAGTACTCCCTCTCTTATAAGTGTGCAATATGTTCCAGTATTTCTAAAGGTTCTGACTTCAGTTGTTTTTGAGTCTTCCTGAAGGGAAATACAACTCTAACAGTAATAAGGAGCCATCCCTTTCTCTATTTTTTTCAGGGACATGTTACTAGGGACACTATAGAATTTCCCTAATGGTTGAGGATTATGGGGGCAGTTGGGACGGATGTGACCTACTTGGTTGCAGAGAAAGCAAATGACAGGCTTAACCTTAACTCCCTGTTGACGTTGCAGCTGGTGTCGCTCTGGCTGGTGTCGTTCTGGATACCGTTGTCGAGTTGCACCATGTTGAGTGGTTTGTCGCTCACCAGGTTGACCATAAGCTGAGAAGCGTGGCTCACCAAGTGACTTAGTTGGCTAACGTAGACATTCTCCCTCCGGCTGGCACTTCATCCTCCAATGTTGATGATCTCTGCTCATGCCAGGCTGTTGCAAAGAGAGCTGGACCGCTCGGACAAGAAGCGGTTGGTTTCAAAGGTATCAGCCAACCTGGCTGCCTCCAATGCAGTGGTTAAGACATGATCCTGCAGAAAAACTCTAACCTTTGGTCCCACAGACTCCAGCAGGCTGTCGACTAGGACAACCTGCACTAGATCATCATAGGTGGCGACACCACTTGCTTTATACCAGCTGGTAAAAGCTTTGGTCTGCCGTCACACAAAATCTACCAGGGATTGGCCAAGCTGTCGTCTGCCTAACTTGAATGACTTCCTATACTTAGCTGGGATGCATTGATATGCTCGCAGAACTGTGGTCTTCACCACTTTATAATTGAAAAAAATCAATGTCATTTAACACTGACATAAATTCCTGTGCCTTACAACGGTGTGTGAACCAATGATGCCCAATGCTGTTCCGGCCACTTCAAGGCTCGAGCCTGAATTTCGAAAGTTTCGAAAATTTTGTCTTGTTCTACCTCACTGAAGCGGCGAACAAGCTGTACTGCTTTCTGTAAACTAAAGTCATTTACAACTTGAGAAAGCTGCCTTCTTTCTTTTTCTCTATCAAACTTTTCCTTGGCACATGCCTCTGTTCCCTAGTCTGCTCAAGATTGATTTTTGCCAACTCAAGAGCCATCACAGCTGATTCGCCTTCAAACAACTCTGTTGCACGAAACTGACGATTTTGCTCAGGTGATGTATCATTTTCCTCCTGTGAGAGCATCGGGGTTTTATTCCTGGCTCCCATAGAGGGAAGAGTTTGATGTACCCTCTCCTTTTCTCAAAGTTTGATACTTATAAGAGTATGAAGCTGCGCAGCTGTGACAGTGCGTTTGTAACCAATGCCAATGGAACGAGCAATTTGCCAATAATACTGAAGGGAAAATTTAGACAAGTTTAATAAAGTGTATTCAGACACCAGACGTCTGACTCGTCTAGGCAGTATACCCCAATGTAACATGTTATTTGCAATACATGCTCAGCTATGCACAGTACGACTGCAGAATACGCATATACAATAACAAGGCTGATACACAGTAGCAAAGCTGACTACAAAATCTTCACACAACAGCAAGATTGACCGTAGCAAACCGAGCATAATGAACAAGCTAGTAGCAAGCTGTCAACGATCATACAATAGCAGGCTGGCCATAAAACGCAAGGCTGACACGCAAAGTTTCGTAAAGCGTTTGGTAAAGCTAACTCAATACCAGACAGCAAGCTACACAATGTTCCTGCTTCCAGTGCCACCCAAGGCTGAACGCGTGCTCTAAGTCCAGCTCCAGCTCACGGACAGGCTACCCATATTACAACCCAGAAATCCAAAGGCCTGTTATCCTGGATGTAAAGGGAGCAAAATAAACACAGCAGAAAAACTTTTGACTTCTATTATCCTTCACCAAATAAAAACAGAAGCATGTATACTAAATACACTATTTGCAACAATAGGTATTAGTGCACTCCGCGATAAGCAAGGCAGAATAGAAGCCACTAGAGAGCAGACCGAGTGGAAAATAATTTCCCAAAATTATGTTGTGTAAATAAACCTGATTAATACTTTACTATTGCTCTAAAGTGTATTTTAAAGAAGTGAACCGAGAGGGAAGCACTGCGCTTGTGCTGATGAGCAGACGAAGAGACTCCATTGTTTTTGAATGTGGTACAGGCACGCTAATGTAATGTGCATATATTTTCGTCGCTCTAGAGGTTATATTGGGCTTTTAAAACCTCTCAAATAGGAGCCAAAATTGTTGGAATTGCAGTCCTGCATAGCGTGAGAATCAGGCGACTGGACAGGACTCCGTAATTAGATGGAAACAGGATATTACACCAGCTAAGTCATACCTGGAGTTTACCTGGAGAGAGTTCCGGGGGTCAACGCCCCCGCGGCCCGGTCTGTGACCAGGCCTCCTGGTAGATCAGAGCCTGATCAACCAGGCTGTTGCTGCTGGCTGCACACAAACCAACGTACGAGCCACAGCCCGGCTGGTCAGGAACCGACTTTAGGTGCTTGTCCAGTGCCAGCTTGAAGACTGCTGGGAGGCAGTTGAACAGTCTCGGGCCCCTGACACTTATTGTATGGTCTCTTAACGTGCTAGTGACACCCCTGCTTTTCATTGGGGGGATGTTGCATCGTCTGCCAAGTCTTTTGCTTTCGTAGCGAGTGATTTTCGTATGCAAGTTCGGTACTAGTCCCTCTAGGATTTTCCAGGTGTATATAATCATGTATCTCTCCCGCCTGCGTTCCAGGGAATACAGGTTTAGGAACCTCAAGCGCTCCCAGTAATTGAGGTGTTTTATCTCCGTTATGCGCGCCATGAAGGTTCTCTGTACATTTTCTAGGTCGGCAATTTCACCTGCCTTGAAAGGTGCTGTTAGTGTGCAGCAATATTCCAGCCTAGATAGAACAAGTGACCTGAAGAGTGTCATCATGGGCTTCGCCTCCCTAGTTTTGAAGGTTCTCATTATCCATCCTGTCATTTTTCTAGCAGATGCGATTGATACAATGTTATGGTCCTTGAAGGTGAGATCCTCCAACATGATCACTCCCAGGTCTTTGACGTTGGTGTTTCGCTCTATTTTGTGGCCAGAATTTGTTTTGTACTCTGATAAAGATTTAATTTCCTCATGTTTACCATATCTGAGTATTTGAAATTTCTCATCATTGAACTTAATATTGTTTTCTGCAGCCCACTGAAAGATTTGGTTGATGTCCGCCTGGAGCCTTGCAGTGTCTGCAATGGAAGACACTGTAATCAGATTCGGGTGTCATCTGCAAAGGAAGACACGGTGCTGTGGCTGACATCCTTGTCTATGTCGGATATGAGGATGAGGAACAAGATGGGAGCGAGTACTGTGCCTTGTGGAACAGAGCTTTTCACCGTAGCTGCCTCGGACTTTACTCTGTTGACGACTACTCTCTGTGTTCTGTTAGTGAGGAAATTATAGATCCATCGACCGACTTTTCCTGTTATTCCTTTAGCACGCATTTTGTGCGCTATTATGCCATGGTCACACTTGTCGAAGGCTTTTGCAAAGTCTGTATATATTACATCTGCATTCTTTTTTGTCTTCTAGTGCATTTAGGACCTTGTCGTAGTGATCCAATAGTTGAGACAGACAGGAGCGACCTGTTCTAAACCCATGTTGCCCTGGGTTGTGTAACTGATGGGTTTCTAGATGGGTGGTGATCTTGCTTCTTAGGACCCTTTCAAAGATTTTTATGATATAGGACGTTAGTGCTATCGGTCTGTAGTTCTTTGCTGTTGCTTTACTGCCCCCTTTGTGGAGTGGGGCTATGTCTGTTGTTTTTAGTAACTGTGGGACGACCCCCGTGTCCATGCTCCCTCTCCATAGGATGGAAAAGGCTCGTGCTAGGGGATTCTTGCAGTTCTTGATGAACACGGAGTTCCATGAGTCTGGCCCTGGGAAAGAGTGTATGGGCATGTCATTTATCGCCTGTTCGAAGTCATTTGGCGTCAGGATAACATCGGATAGGCTTGTGTTAACCAAATTTTGTGGCTCTCTCATAAAAAAATCATTTTGATCTTCGACTCTCAGTCTGGTTAGCGGCTTGCTAAAAACTGAGTCATATTGGGACTTGAGTAGCTCACTCATTTCCTTGCTGTCATCTGTGTAGGACCCATCTTGTTTAAGTAGGGGCCCAATACTGGACGTTGTTCTCGTCTTTGATTTGGCATAGGAGAAGAAATACTTTGGGTTTCTTTCGATTTCATTTATGGCTTTTAGTTCTTCCCGCGATTCCTGACTCCTATAAGATTCCTTTAGCTTAAGTTCGATGCTTGCTATTTCTCTGACCAGTGTCTCCCTACGCATTTCAGATATATTGATCTCTTTTAGCCGCTCTGTTATTCTTTTCCGTCGCCTGTGAAGGGAGCGCCTATCTCTTTCTATTTTACATCTACTCCTCCTTTTTCTTAGAGGAATAAGCCTTGTGCAAACATCGAGTGCCACCAAGTTAATCTGTTCTAGGCATAAGTTTGGGTCTGTGTTGCTTAGTATATCTTCTCAGCTTATATCAGTTAGGACTTGGTTTAGATTAAGACACATGTGCAACATCTGGGTATCTTTATTGTAGACGTTTCGCCATCCAGTGGCTTTATCAATACAAATTCTAGGACATAACTTGAAGACAGTAGAACTATGTACAGAAGATGAGGTAATCAGTCCCTCAACCTAGGAGTAGGTGCGAAGAGCACCATAGTCGTGGAGAATCTCCACGACTATGGTGCTCTTCGCACCTACTCCTAGGTTGAGGGACTGATTACCTCATCTTCTGTACATAGTTCTACTGTCTTCAAGTTATGTCCTAGAATTTGTATTGATAAAGCCACTGGATGGCGAAACGTCTACAATAAAGATACCCAGATGTTGCACATGTGTCTTAATCTCATCTTGTCGGTATTATATACCATTCGTACACAACAGGACTTGGTTTACTTGGTCCCACTTTATGTTTTTGTTATTGAAGTTGAATTTGGTGAATGCTCCCTCGTGACTAGTCTCATTATGTCGGTCTGGGGCTCCACGCATACATGTCTGAACCTCAATTATGTTGTGATCTGAGTATATTGTTTTTGATATGGTGACATTTCTTATCAGATCATCATTGTTAGTGAAGATGAGGTCTAGTGTATTCTCCAGTCTAGTAGGCTCTATTATTTGCTGGTTTAAATTGAATTTTGTGCAGAGATTTAAAACCTCGTGTGAGCGTGAGTTTTCATCAGAGCTGCCTCCTGGTGTTATTACTGCAACAATATTATTTGCTATATTCCTCCATTTTAGGTGCCTTAAGTTGAAATCCCCCAGGAGCAAGATGTTGGGTGCAGGAGCTGGAAGATTTTTCCAGACAGTGGTCAATTTTTAACAGCTGTTCCTGGAATTGCTGGGATGTTGCATCCAGAGGCTTGTAGACTACCACAATGACTAGGTTTTGGTTCTCGACCTTTACTGCTAAAACTTCCACTACATCATTTGAGGCATTAAGCAGTTCTGTGCAAACAAGTGACTCT
Organism: Cherax quadricarinatus; assembly: GCF_038502225.1. Lineage (NCBI taxonomy): Eukaryota > Metazoa > Arthropoda > Malacostraca > Decapoda > Parastacidae > Cherax > Cherax quadricarinatus. Next base: position 26,555,688 of record NC_091351.1, on the reverse strand, counting down.
GCAATGTACAGGACAACCTCCCCCCCCCTTTTTGCCTGTTCACTCTGTCACATCTGTATAGGTTGTAACCTGGGATCCATATTTCGTTGTCCAAGTGATCCTTTATGTGGGTCTCAGTGAAAGCCGCGAACATTGCCTTTGCCTCTGCAAGCAGTCCACGGATGAAAGGTATTTTGTTGTTTGTTGCTGGCTTTAGACCCTGTATATTTGCAAAGAAGAATGTCATCGGACTGGTGGTATTGTTGGTAATGGGAGGAGATTTTTTTTCCGGCATTAGTATCTGTATCTGTTGGTTTGGAGTGGAGGCCATTCTGGCCAGTGTTCTCTTCATAAATTTAGGCGGAGAGGGGGGCTTAGCATGACACACCGTACTCTCCAGACTAATTGGTGTGTCTTATGATTATAAATTCTCCTTCTGTGAAGAATTATGCCTTTACGGCTGACATAAATAAAGCTTTCCTAAGAGTAGGTTTACAAGAGGCTGAGATTGTACCCGCTTCTTATGGCCTGAGAATCCTAGTGACCCACTTAGCCCTCTGAAAACCTTTCGCTTTAGGAGCGTATTATTTGGTGCTACATCCAGTCCGTTCCTACTTCAAGCGACGATAAATACACATCTTTAAACGTACGGGAAGTCCATTGAGTAAAGTAATGAGCAAACAATTTCATGTGGACAATTTCCTGGGTGTGACATCAACTGAAGAGGAACTGTTAATGACTTCTGGAGAGGCTAATAAAGTAATGCAAAGTGCAAATATGCCTCTGAGGGAATGGAATAGTAATTCGTCCAAATTAAAGGACAAAATAAGTAAAGATTACCCTGGAGATGAAGTGCCAAAATGTAGTAATGTATTGGGATTAACTTGGGATACTGAGAGAGATTTGTTAATGTTAAAACCTAATAATTACAGTATGCCCAATAAATTAACTAAGAGAGTTTTGCTTGCTGAAGTTTCCAAATGTTTTGATCCACTAGGTTTAGTGTCACCCCTTACTATAAGAGGGAAATTATTAATACAGGAAGCATGGAAACTTAAATGTGCTTGGGATGAAACTCTACCTGAGGAATTTATTAACAGGTGGGATGAATTAATTGGTGATTATGAGAAAATTCCAATGTTGGAGTTCCCACGCCAGGTGGCCAATCCAGATTGGAAAAATATACTCCACATTTTTTGTGATGCTTCAGAATTGGCATACTGGAGCAGTTGCTTACCTTCAGGCGGTGGTGGCCCGGTGGCCTGGTGGCTAAAGCTCCCGCTTCACACACGGAGAGCCCGGGTTCGATTCCCGGCGGGTGGAAACATTTCGACACGTTTCCTTACACCTGTTGTCCTGTTCACCTAGCAGCAAATAGGTACCTGGGTGTTAGTCGGCTGGTGTGGGTCGCATCCTAGGGGACAAGATTAAGGACCACAATGGAAATAAGTTAGACAGTCCTCGATGACGCACTGACTTTCTTGGGTTATCCTGGGTGGCTAACCCTCCGGGGTTAAAAATCCGAACGAAATCTTATCTTATCTTATCTTATCTTCAGTGTAATAGTATTATTTCTCTTGTTATGTCTAAGGCTAAAGTGTCTCCAATTAAATCACTTACCTTACCTCAGTTGGAATTAACAGCCGTTTATGTAGGTGTCAAATTAGCTAATTATATAAGAAATAAGTTGCAGGAGGTAAATATTAGCGACACTGTAATTTGGTCTGATAATGAGGTATCCTTACAATGGATTCGTAATGGAAACAGTAAAATTGTGTACGTACAAAACAGAGTCGCTGAAATTAATCAGATGCAAGAGAAGTATAATAGTTTGGGTCAGCATATGTTAACATTTAATCATATACCTGGTGAAGAGAATCCAGCTGATTTCTTGTCTCGAGGTTTAGCTTATGCTAAATTTGTAAATGCTGTATCATGGTTTAAAGGACCGAGCTGGTTGATAGATAAAGCTAATTGGCCTATACAAAAAGCGTATATTGCTCCTGTTGAAATTACTTTGACCACCGTTCCATTAGTTCGACCTTCCTTATCAATGTAGCTAATTTGGTGTTTAAATTTCTAAACAAGATGAATATCTCATATAAGTTTTCACATCTTCTTGATTATTGGATAAAGAGGGTACAGGAAGAAATCTATGGAAATGAGATTAAATTGATGATGGAAAGAAAAATTGTGAAAGGTTCCATAATAGAGAAATTGGGGCTGTATTTAGAGAACAATGTAATTAGGTGCAGAGGTAGGTTACAAAATGATGAATTGGGTGATGATGCTAAACTCCCTATATTACTACACAAAACATATCATCTAACAAATTTAATTGTTCTAAATGCCCATAAAAATGTAATGCATGGTGGGGTACAAGATACCTTAAATTGTATTAGGGAAACTTTCTGGATTCCACAAGTACGGCAAAGTGTAAAAAGGGTGATTAAATCTTGTGTAATATGTCGCCGTGTGGATGCCAGATCCTATATGTACCCAGGTCCTCCACTATTGCCAAAGGAGCGTGTACAATTAGTCAAACCATTTGATGTAACAGGTGTAGACTATAGTGGTCCAATCATTTTAACAGGTACATCAGATGGTGTTCCACTGAAAGTGTATGTATGCTTGTTCTGTACTGCTACTAGGGCAGTTCATTTAGAAGTGGCTCAGGACTTGTCTGCAGAACAGTTTATACAACTGTTTTGAAAATTTGCAGCTAGGAGATCCTGTCCGAGGTTGATGATTTCGGATAATACCACAAATTTTGTAGCAGCTACTAAACACTTGATAGGATTAAATAATAGTAATAATGTTCAATCTCTGTTAACCCAACAAGAGTGTACCTGGAAATTTATTACTCCTAGTGCCCCTTGGCAGGGGGGGCTGTATGAAAGACTGATAGGCACAGTGAAGAGGTGTCTCCGTAATGTACTACACCAGAAGAGAATTAATTTGGAAGAATTCCGTGCAGTGTTAGTGGAGGCAGAGAATCGGATAAATAATAGGCCTCTCTCGTACATGAGTGATACACCTGATGCAGATGTATTAACACCTTCTCACCTAATATGTGGAAGGAAATTGGAAGCTGCCCCTGTCTATAGAGATAATCCTGAAGAAAGTGATGAAGATTACAATGATGTGGCAGTGTTGTGTGATAAATTTAAAATGTTAAATAAAGTAATTGATCATTGGTCTAATGTGTGGCATAAGGAATATCTTCTTACACTACGTGAACACTTTTATGGTGCGACAGAGGCAGTAAATCGACAGAACATTCAACCAGGTGACATTGTGTTAATTGATACTGAACAACATCGAACATTGTGGCCTCTGGGCAAAGTATTGACATTGTACCCAGATGCACAAGGTGTTGTCCGGAATGTCAGAGTGTTGTGTCGTGGCCAGGAAAGTTTATGCACAATTAAAAAATTGATTCCCTTGGAATTAAATGATATAAATAACAAAAAAAGACACAATACCATGACTGGAATGATACACAAATAACCCGCACATAAAAGAGAGGAGCTTACGACGACGTTTCGGTCCGACTTGGACCATTTACAAAGTCACACTAACACACTGTGTGTGTTAGTGTGACTTTGTAAATGGTCCAAATTGGACCGAAACGTCGTCGTAAGCTCCTCTCTTTTATGTGCGGGTTATTTGTGTATTAAATGGTATTTAATCAAAGGTAAATGAAAATCGAAGGGAAAGTGACACGAGTGATACTGAAGGTAACGCTGACCAAGTGATGCAGAAAGATGAAATTGTAGTAAGACCTACTAGGAGAACAGCCACTCAAGCCAGAACCAGCTGGAATCATCTCCTAAAGGAAGGAGTATTTTGAGTCATTTAGCAACGACCTCCGCCCGGCCGCAGTGTGGAAAATAATTTCCCAAAATTATGTTGTATAAATAAACTTGATTAATACTTTACTATTGCTCTAAAGTGTATTTTAAAGAAGTGAACCGAGAGGGAAGCTCTGCGCTTGTGCTGATGAGAAGGGGAAGAGACGCCATTGTTTTTGAATGTAGCACAGGTATGCTAATGTAATGTGCATAAATTTTCGTCGCTCTAGAAGTTATATAGGGCTTAAAACCTCTCAAATAGGAGCCGAAATTGTTGGAATTGCAGTCCTGCATAACGTGAGAATCAGGCGACTGGACACGACTCCGTAATTAGATGGAAACAGGATATTATCATGTTTATGTTTATGCTTGGAATTTTGGCCAGTGTTCTCTTTATAAATTTAGGCAGGGGTTGGTAATATACACAGTAATCTCCAGACTAATTGATGAGTCTTATGATTATAAATTCTTCTTCTGTTATATAAATGTGTATATGTAATCATTTATTAATTTTAACATACAATCCACAAATTTATAATAATGTTTACCTGAATTTATATTAATGTTTACCATGATTCCTGGTAATGTTTATTTCATTTGAAATTAATGTATGTCAAGAGTGACTTGTGGATATGACAGTAGTAGGTATCGAAGGGGGACATTTTTTGTGACCTAGGTGTCCTAAAATTCCTACTTGTCTATGTAACTTTGATAAAAAATAATTATCTTTGTTACCATATACTGGTATGTATCTGATGAGTTACATCCAGGTAAATTTAATTTTCCATAATGTGCTTCAACCAGCTCTAGAATAGGAATGACAAGGGAAGACAGGCAGGTGGTGCACACAACACCTCAGCGATTGCCAGAACCATCTTCTCATTGGCTGAACCTGGGTACTGATCGAACGACGGGGCCCCATCGTTCGACAACAGTACTGTTTCGCTGGTTGGGGAGATAACCTTTCAATACGGGTGTGTACATGCGCCGAATAAAGGTTATGTACTATTTGCATGGTGGTTGCAGCAGTGATAATGGTTGTGGTGGTTGCAACAGTGATGATGGTTGTGGTGTCTGCAGCAATGATTGTTACAGTAGTGATGGTGGTGCTGGTTGCAGCAGCGAAAATAGTCGTGGTGGTTACAGCAGTGATGGTGGTTGTGGTGGTTGTGGCAGTGATGGTAGTTTTGGTGGTTGCAGCAGTGATGGTGGTTGTCGTTGCTGCAGCAGTGATGATGGTTGTGGTGGTTGCAGCAGTGATGATGTTTGTGGTGGTTGCAGCATTGATGATGGTTGTGGTGGTTGCTGCAGTGATGATGGTTGAGGTGGTTGAAGCAGTGATGATGGTTGTGGTGGTTGTCACAGAGATGATTGTTGAGGTGGTTGTCACAGTGATGATGGTTGAGGTGGTTGCAGCAGTGATGATGGTTGTGGTGGTTGTCACAGTGATGATTGTTGAGGTGGTTGTCACAGTGATGATGGTTGAGGTGGTTGCAGCAGTGATGATGGTTGTGGTGGTTGTCACAGTGATGATTGTTGAGGTGGTTGTCACAGTGATGATGGTTGAGGTGGTTGCAGCAGTGATGATGGTTGTGGTGGTTGTCACAGTGATGATTGTTGAGGTGGTTGTCACAGTGATGATGGTTGAGGTGGTTGAAGCAGTGATGATGATTGTGGTGGTTGTCACAGTGATGATTGTTGAGGTGGTTGAAGCAGTGATGATGGTTGTGGTGGTTGCAGCAGTGATGATGGTTGTGGTGGTTGTCACAGTGATGATGGTTGAGGTGGTTGAAGCAGTGATGATGATTGTGGTGGTTGCAGCAGTGATGATGGTTGTGGTGGTTGTCACAGTGATGATTGTTGAGGTGGTTGAAGCAGTGATGATGTTTGTGGTGGTTGAAGCAGTGATGATGGTTGTGGTGGTTGCAGCAGTGATGATGGTTGTTGTGGTTGTCACAGTGATGATTGTTGAGGTGGTTGAAGCAGTGATGATGGTTGTGGTGGTTGCCGCAGTGATGATGGTTGAGGTGGTTGCCGCAGTGATGATGGTTGCGGAGCTTGAAGCAGTAATGAAGGTTGTGGTGGTTGCCGCAGTGATGATGGTTGTGGTGGTTGCAGCAGTGATGATGGTTGCGGAGCTTGAAGCAGTGATGATGGTTGCGGAGCTTGAAGCAGTGATGATGGTTGCGGAGCTTGAAGCAGTGATGATGGTTGCGGAGCTTGAAGCAGTGATGATGGTTGAGGTGGTTGCAGCAGCGATGATGGTTGTGTTCTTTGCAGTAATGATGGTGGTTGTTGTGGTTACAGCAGTGATGATAGTTATGGTGGTTGCAGTAGTGATGATTTTTGTGGTTGTTGCAGCAGTGCTGGTGGTTGTGGTGGTTGTAGCTGTGATGATTTTTGTGGTGGTTGCAGCAGTGCTGGTGGTTGTGGTGGTTGTAGCTGTGATGATTTTTGTGGTGGTTGCAGCAGTGCTGGTGGTTGTGGTGGTTGTAGCTGTGATGATTTTTGTGGTTGTTGCAGCAGTGCTGGTGGTTGTGGTGGTTGTAGCTGTGATGATTTTTGTGGTGGTTGCAGCAGTGCTGGTGGTTGTGGTGGTTGTAGCTGTGATGATTTTTGTGGTGGTTGCAGCAGTTGGTGAGGTGGTAGCTACAGTGATGATAGTTGTGGTGGTTGCAACAGAGATTATGGTTGTGGTTGCAACAGTGATGATTTTGTGGTGGTTGCAGCAGTGATGATGGTTGTGGTAGTTACAGCAGTGATGATGGTTGTGGTGGTTACAGCAGTGATGGTAGTTGTGATGGCTGAAGCAGTGATGATGGTTGTTGTGGTTGTCGCAATTATGGTTGTGGTGGTTGCAGTAGCGATGGTTGTAGTGGTTGCAACTGTGATGGTTGTGCTTGTTACAGCAGTGATGGTTGTGGTGGTTGCTGCAGTGATGGTTGTGCTTGTTACAGCAGTGATGGTTGTGGTGGTTGCTGCAGTGATGGTTGTGCTTGTTACAGCAGTGATGGTTGTGGTGGTTGCAACTGTGATGGTTGTGCTTGTTACAGCAGTGATGGTTGTGGTGGTTGCTGCAGTGATGGTAATAATGTTGTAGATCATCAATAAACATCAACACATTTGTCATCATCAACAGGTACCGAGAGATCAGGTGTGAGAGCAGCACACTAACAGTTGTGGGCATCCAAGACATGATCTATCACCTGCATCACCACAGTGTTAAGGTGAAGGTTGTGTTAACAATACAGACCAGCGTCAGCATCACACAACACCAGCGGCAGCAGCTGGTCACCCTGGCTAAGACAACACTCAACTGTGACTTAACCATGTGAGTGTCTGTGTTACTTGTGTTATTTTCCTGTTAATGGCAACAGCTATATTCATAATAGCTACCATCATAGCATTTACCTTCATGATAGCCGGAATATTCATTACAACTAACATTATGGTAACTGTTAGCTTGGGGTGTTACCTAGCACCATGGCTTGTTGTAGTGTTTTAGTATCTCAGGTTAAAGTGTTGAAAAAGGAGGTTCTACTTCTTCAGGAGGCAAATAGGAGGCAGAAACTTCGCCTAGATGGGTCTGGGAGTGAGTATGAGATGGATGGAGCTGGTAAGGAGGAAATGATCACCATCAGTGAGGGTGACAGCCACTTTAAGTGGCAAGTGGTTCACAGTTAAGGAAGAAGGAAGATAACGAGGGCTAATAGAGAAGATGTGATGTTAGGAAATCGATTCTCTGTTCTCCAGGACGAGTGTACTTCAGTGGTTAGTGAGGTTAAAGGTATCACTGACTCCCCTGCTAATCATGGTAAGAATATTCTAATTGTAGGGGATTCTCAGGTAAAATATATGGACCGTGCTTTTTGTAACAGAGATAGGAAGGTCAGGCAGAGGGTGTGCCTCCCAGGAGCTGGTGTTGGTGATATAGTCAGCAGGTTGGATATTATTTCACGTAATGAGAACAAGCCCATTATCTGTTTAGTGCTGGTGGTAATGACATTGGGAAGGGTAGGAGATAGGAGCTACTGGATAAGTATAGGTCAGCCATAGACGTAGTCAGGTCTAAGGGAGAAATCCCAGTCATATGTACCATCTTGCCTAGAAAGGGAGTGGGCAATGAATGGATGTCTAAGGCAATTGGTATAAATTGCTGGCTAGACAGGTACTGCAAGGAACTTGCAATCCCATTCATTGATAACTGGGACAAATTCTATGGCAAACGTGATATGTAAGCAAGGGATGAGGTTCATCTCTCTTGGGCTGGAGAGGTTGCATTAGCCAATTCGATTGAGGGAGTAACTGATGACTTGTCTAGGGCTTTAAACAGATAGATTATAGGGGTATGGGTGTTTGTGGGAAACAATCAGGCTGCAGTAACAGGGCTGAAAACAGTAGATATTACAGGGATACCTCAGGGATATGTTAAAAAACAATGTTCAAAATAAAGATGCTAGTTAAGGCAACGCAATTGATTAACAAACAAAGAGAGATAGTAGAGGGCAACGAGTGACTAGCTCCCTCAAGGTTTACTATACAAATAGTAGGAGTCTAAGAAATAAGATGGATGAGCTAAGATTACTTGCAGGTGCAGGTAATATAGATATTATTGCTATAATAGAGACATGGTTCAACCTGAAAGAGAGAGAAATGCCTTCTGAATGAAACATACAAGGTTATAAACTATTCCACACTGATAGGGTCAACAGGAAGGGTGGTGGAGTGGCGATGTATGTCAGAGAAAATTTAAATTGTTGTCTTAGACATGATATAAGATTAGAAACATCGGAACAAGAATATGTTTGGCTACAGTTTCTCGATGGTTGTGACAAATTAAATTTGGTGTGAATTATAGGCCCCAAAACCTTGACAGGGAGTGCAGTCAGCTGTTATGGGACGAAATTCATAAGGCATCTTGATATGAAAATGTTGTATTAATGGGTGATTTTAACTTCAGACAAATTGATTGGAACAATGTGACAAGAAATCTTGAGTCTAGTGACTCAAGCACTAGACTTGAGTCTAGTGACTCAAGCACTAGACTTGAGTCTAGTGACTCAAGCACTAGACTTGAGTCTAGTGCTTTTAAAATAGTTTGTGACAGAACCGACTAGAGGAAACAATCAACTTGACTTGGTTCATGCCAATAAAGAGTCACTAATTAATAATGTAGATGAATGGTTCAGAGAACCGACATGTTGATAAATTGGACACATGTGCAACTCTTGGGTATCTTTATTGAGGAAACGTTTTGCCACACAGTGGCTTCTTCAGTCCATACATAGGAGAAACTTGAAGAACAGGAGGAGAATGAAGGACTGATTACCTCATTCTCCTCCTGTTCTTCAAGTTTCTCCTATGTATGGACTGATGAAGCCACTGTGTGGCGATACGTTTCCCGAATAAAGATACCCAAGAGTTGCACATGTGTCCAATTTATCACTAATCACTAGTTTCAATACATCATGGAATTACTCAGATAACTACACTCAAATCTCTGTCCCAGACTTTCGCTTGGCTGATTTCATGGGACTGAAAAATTACCTGGGTAGGCTAAATTGGGATGACCTGATTATGGGTCAAGAAGGTGGTGTTGGTTGCCAATATGACGTTTTTCAGAGCATAGTTCTAGCTGCCCAGACAACTTTTGCTCCGAGTAGGGAAATTAGGTCTAACAAAAATGATCGCAGATGGATGAACAATAGATTAAAACATCTCGTTGGTCAAAAGAGAGGCATATATAGGCGCATCAAAAGATGGGATGGGCAGTTAAAAAATCGATATATTCAATTAAAGAGAGAAATAAAAAAGGGATAAGAAAAGCAAAAAGAGATATGAGGCTAAAGTCGCAAGGGATTCAAAGACTAACTCAAAAGGGTTCTTTCAGGTATACAGAAGTAAGATTAGGGACAAGATTGGCCCACTTAAGAGTAACTCTGGTCAGATCACTGACAGTGATAAGGATATGTGTGAAATTTTCAATACTTACTTCCTTTCTGTTTTTATCAAGGGAAATACTAGCACAATTCCAGAAATAATAGATTATGTAGAACAGGACGATAATAAATTATGCACGATTGCGGTAACTCATTGTATGGTCCTCAGATAAATAGAGAAATTAAAACCTAACATTCCCCAGGTCCTGATGAAATGTTTAAAAGAGTGTTAAAGGAATGTAAAGAGGAACTTAGCATACCTTTGGCTGATCTTTTCAACAGATCAATACAAACCTGCATAGTGCCTGATAAGTAAAAAATGGCAAATGTAATACCTATTTACAAGGCAGGTGACAGGTCAGTAGCTTCGAACTATAGACCAATTAGCCTTAACTCCCCTTTATAGTGGGAAAATTTAAGGAATCAGTAATTGCCGAAGCAACTCGTAGCCATCTTGAAAAGCATAAATTGATTAATGAATTTCAGCACGGTTTTGCAAAGGGGTGTTCCTGTCTTACGAACTTACTAATTTTCTTCACTAAGGTATTTGAGGAGGTAGATCATGGTATTGAATATGATATTGTGTATATGGACTTCAGTAAGGCTTTTGATAGAGTTCCACATCAGAGGCTATTGAGGAAACTTAAGGCACACGGAATAGGAGGAGAAATTTTTTCCTTGGTAAAGGCATGGTTGACAAATAGGAAGCAGAGAGTTTGCATAAATGGGGAGAAATCAGAATGGGGGCACGTCAAAAACAGTGTTCCACAGCGGTCAGTGTCGGGCCCCTTGTTGTTCACAATCAACATAAACGACATAGATGAGGGAATAAATAGCGACACAAGCAAATCTGCTGATGACACCAAAATAGGCCGTTCAATTCATTCTAAAGAGGACATTAGAGCACTTCAGGATGATTTGAATAGACTCATGCAGTGGTCGGAGAAGTGGCAGATGCAGTTTAATATAGACAAATGCAAAGTTCTAAATGTTGGTCAGAAAATAACAATGCCACTTATAAACTAAATAATGTAGATCTTAATAATACGGATTGCGAAAAGGATTTAGTAGTTGTGGTTAGCAGTAATCTGAAACCAAGACTACAGGGCATAAGTGTTCACAATAAAGCTAACAGAATCCTTGGCTTCATAGCAAGAAGTACAAATAATAGAAGTCCTCAGGTTGTTCTTCAACTCTATATATCTTTGGTTTGGCCTCATTTAGATTGTGCTGCGCAGTTTTGGTCACTGTATTATAGAATGGATATAAACGCACTGGAAAACGCACGAAGGAGGATGACAAAGTTGATCCGATGTATCAAAAATATTCCCTATTAGGATAGACTAAGGACCCTGAATCTGCACTCTCTAGAAAGGCGTAGAATTAGGGAGGATATGATTGAGGTGTATAAATGGAAAACAGGAATTAATAAAGGGGATGTAAATAGCGTGCTGAAAATATCTAACATAGACAGGACTCGCAGCAATAGCTTTAAATTGGAAAAATTCAGATTCAGGAAGGATATAGGAAAGCACTAGTTTGGTAATAGAGTTGTGGATGAGTGGAACACACTCCCGAGTACCGTCATAGAAGCTAAGATATTGTGTAGTTTTAAAAATAGGTTAGATAAGTACATAAGTGGGTGTGGGTGGGTGTGAGTTGGACCTGACTAGTTTGTGCTACTAGGTCGGATGCAGTGCTCTTCTCTTAAGTGACGTGTCTGACCTCACTAAGTCAAGGCATTGGGAGAATTCGACCTGCCTCGCATAGGCCAGTAGGCCTGTTGCAGTGTTCCTTCTTTGTTATGTTCTTATGTTCTTATTCTTGATAGCTACGATCATGGTAGCTAAATTCATCACAGCTGCTATATTCATGTTAGCTTTCATCATAGTAATTACCCTCATGGTAGCTGCCATATTCATGATAGATATTATCAACATAACCACATTCATGGTAGTTCCTATATCTTCATGGTAACTGCGATATATTTATGATAGCTGCAGTATTTATGATAGTTACCATCATTTCAACTTATTTCATGGAAGATGCTATATTCATGATAGCTACCATCATGGTAGTTGTTATATTCATGATAGCTACCATCATGGTTGCTATATTTAACGTAGCTGCTATATTCATGATAGATATATTTAAAGTAGCTGCAGTATTCATGATAGCTATCATCATGGTAGCTTCCTCCCTGGTAGATGTTATATTCATATCTATCATCATGGTAACTTCCTTCATGGTAGCTGTTATATTTACGATAGCTACTATCATGGTAGCTGCTACATTCAGAAAAGCTACTGTCATGGTAAATACCTTCTTGGTAGCCGTTATCTTCATGATATCTATCATAATGGTAGCTATCTTCACGGTATCTGTTAAATTCATAATAGCTGCTATCACGGTTACTACCATCATCGTAACTGCTCTATTCAAGATAGCTACCATCATGGTATCTACTACAATGCTTCCTGCAATATTTATGATTCCTACTATCATGGTAGCTGCTATATTCATGATTGCTACCCTCATGGTAACTTCCATCATGGTAACTACCTTCATGGTAGCTTGTATTTTAATGATAGCTAGTATCATGGTAGCAACCTTCATGGTAGCTGCTATATTCTTCATATCTGCCATCTTGGTAACTGTTTTCATGGTAGTTGGTATATTCAAGATATCTACCATCATGCTACGTAACTTCATGGTAGCTGCTATATTCCTGATAGCTACCATTATGGTAAATATCTTCATATTATCAGCTATATTCCTGATAGGTACCATCATGGTAACTACGTTTATGGTAGCTGCTGTATTCCTGGTTGCTACCATCATGGTAACTACCTTCTTGGTAGCTGATATATTCATGATAGCTACCATCATGGTAACTATTTTTGTGGTAGCTGCTACTTTCAGTTGAATGTACTACTGTACACTTAACATTGTACAACTGCTGCTGTGGTACACTTAACATTGTACAAGTGTTGCTGTGGTACACTTAACATTGTACAAGTGTTGCTGTGGTACACTTAACATTGTACAACTGCTGTTGTGGTACACTTAACATTGTACAACTGCTGCTGTGGTACACTTAACATTGTACAACTGTTGCTGTGGTACACTTAACATTGTACAACTGTTGCTGTGGTACACTTAACATTGTACAACTGCTGCTGTGGTACACTTAACATTGTACAAGTGCTGCTGTGGTACACTTAACATTGTACAAGTGCTGCTATGGTACACTTAACATTGTACAAGTGCTGCTGTGGTACACTTAACATTGTACAAGTGCTGCTGTGGTACACTTAACATTGTACAAGTGCTGCGTGGTACACTTGTCTACACTCTGCCATGACTCACCAAATAATTATAACATTATTGTAAACAAACCAGGTAACGGGTGGTATATGAAGCCTTGGCGAGTGAGTGGTAAACTGTATGTAAGTTACGGCCAGCTGGCTACAATAACATGCATCCGACTAGGTATATTTATACACCATAGGAAGGTAAACGTGGGCCACCACTGTGACCACATATGCAAGTTTATGCAGATGAATCTCCCGCCAGCGAGGCCGTAACGAACTCTAGCTCGGGTCCCGTCAAAGCCGCTTTCAGGGTGCCCCTTAGCTGGGTTAGCAGCGCACTCACCTCACATTCTCAGGGCCGAGGATCAATCCCCGGTACAGGTGGAATCATCAGGACGTGTTTCCTTAAGACACCTGCTGTCCATGTTTAACTAGCACTAAGTAGGTACCTGGATGTTAGTGATCTGGTGTGGGTCACATCCTGTGGAGAAATTTTCTCCAGGAGGGGGGTATCAGCCCCCTTCAGCCCCTTCAGCCCCTTTCAGCCCTGAGGGGCCCAGCCCTCTCAGAAGGGGCAAGTGTCTTGTTTACTGCTACAGTGAGTAATTGATCACAGATGCCGTACGAGTATGTGACGTGGTCAAGCGACCGTTGCTCCTTGCAGTCCAGTGTTGCAGAGTGTATTTTAATAAGAGACAGTACATCTCTTACTTTAGCAGGACAATTAAGGAAAATCCTGCTCCCACTTTGTTACCATAGTAAAGATAGTGGACATTGTTGTCTATGCTTAAGACAGCAAGAATCAAACATTCTGCTTTGCTTCATCGAGGAAGTGGCAAGGAAGCAAAAGTACTAGGTCAGCTTTTTCTTTGTGCTAGGGGCAGCGACGGCATGGGGTGCTGTGGCGTCTTCAGATTACTTTTGACTCTACTGAGAGTGACACTGATGCCAGGATAACCAACGAACACTGATCTGTGCGTTAGTGTGAACAAAGTGTCTCATAAAACACAATAAACACTTAAGAGAAGTGTGATCAGCTTCTTTAGTGATAAGATTGTGAACAATAAAGACAAATCTTGTGGAACATAGTGTACCAGTGTGCGTATTCCTAGACTATGAAAGACATGGACATCCAAGGACACTTCAGCTTCTATCAAGTCACCGATATCTGTCGAAGGTGTGAAGAACACCATAGCTCACGCTACAAGAGCAAGGTAGGTTACGAATTTCTTGTAGTACGGGGGACTGCGGAGTTCTTGAGTCGCAAGGAGTTTGTAATCAACCTATAGTCGGCAGTTAGGTGCGGACTTTTGAGTCCACACAAGTAAGTTTGTCAGCCATCAGTGAATGAAATATGCTGATATAACACCCCCTAGGGGTAATTTATAATCTTACAAATTATAACTCTTTACAGCCCGTTGAGAGATGACTTCGACAGCTTCTCAAGACCTCTTCTGCAGGGGCGGCTGTGCAGGCGATGAGCTGTCTTTCTAAGTTACGTACAAACTCTTTAAACTTAGCTGGTAATGCCATTTCTCAACATATTGGTCGTGCTCGAACCGGATAAAGGCCACACTGTGGTCCAAATATATTGTACTACAGTGTACAAGTAACGTACGAGCCAAGGTCCTTCAAAAAAAGCTGTAAAACTAGTGTTTTTACAATATAAATCAGTATAAATGAGTCCCTCCAGACTCAATCACAGAGAATGGGCAGCCAAAAGAAAACGGGCGCTCACCCAGCGTTCACCCAAAGAAAACGGGAGCTGGGCGACTCACCCAACAAGAAAACGGGGGATGGCACCCAGCATCCACTGCTCCAAGCTCGAAGAAGTGCTGATTAAGACAACATCCCAAGTGATGTTCGGTTTGTCTGAGTGTATATACACATAGTGTTTATAATGTTTATAGACAGAAATTAAGAGACAAGATTGTGTTAAAGTTTGATTCTTATAGATATACCTATTATATTAAAGGAACTATATATAAAAGTGTAAGCTTTCATATATATATATTAACAGTGACCTTTATATATGTGTAAGTAATATTCACGTGTGATTTACAGTTATACAGTGACATTTATAGTGTATAGTGAATGAAGTGTATAACATCACTATTTACGATTAATCATCGTGGTCAGGCTGACACAGCAAACTCAAGCCATAAACACCAGCCACATGTACTGTGTACCCTTCATGGTCATTGACCCTGAGGTTAAGCTTAGTGGGTCAGTAGTGTCTGACTCGATTATTGCTGACTTAAGCATAACAAAAACTCAGCTGTTTATAGCAGTACAGTGTTTTTAAACACTCTAAGTGTGGTGCTAGAATTTTCAGTATACCATTAAAATGGCTTGTTTGAAAACTCAGTTTCAGTCTTTACAGACTAAGATTACACAATTAGAAAATCTAATTTCAGTCTGTATAGGATTAACTCAAGATACAAATAGAGATTTTGATGATCTTGAGGTCAAATTTGGATTACTTACTCGACGTCTGGAAATAATTAATTCAGACTATACACATTATGAAAATAAATTTCTTGAATCAGACCCATCTGAGGATGAAATTAAAAATGTTTTGGTTACTTTTAGTGATCAACAATTAAGGTGGACAGGAGTACAGGCTATCTGCCGCAAAACTCTGTCTCAGAGACCTACTGTAACTAGTGGTCAAACACCTGTTACACCTGTAACAACAACAAGTTGACCATTACCAAGCTTACCTTCCTTGTCATTACCTATTTTCCAAGGTCATAATTATGAAGAATTCATTAGTGGTTTTCAATCCATAGTAAATCCACGAACTGACACAGATGAGATTGCTAAGTTTAATTATCTTAAATGTCTTGTGAAGGGAGAACCCTATGAACTGATTAAGTCATTTCCGGTGGTTAAAGGTAATTATCAAATAGCCTTACGTGTCTTAGCAGACAATTACTTTGATGATGACAAGGCTAGAGCTAGACATGCAGTCTTCATATCAAGCTTGAAGCCACCCAAACATTGTTTTTCAGACTTACAGGCATTTAGAATCACATTAGACAATAGTCTCAGTTCTCTAGGTGCTAAATATGACCTAAGGCAATGTGATTGGTTTATCAGTGGTATTGTACAAGATAAGTTGTCACCACAAACTATTGAACGATTAAATATTATGTTCAATAAACGCTATTTCACTTGTGAAGAAATTAGCAATGGTTTACAAACAATAGTTTCATGCATGCAAGCAACGAGACAAGATGAAAAATCCACAAATCCAGTGGATAATAAACCTTCAACTCAGTATAAAAAGAGTATACCTACTCCCACTAAACCACAGAATGGGAAATCCCATATAGGCATTTATCAAGCTGTGAATACAACAGACAGTAAACAAACTGTCACACATAAACGTACTCCAAAATGTGTACTTTGTGATGGAACACATTGGGCACAGTATTGTAGTCAATACACATCAATGGAGGCACGTAAACAACGTGTTCATCAGCTGAAAAGGTGCATCAAGTGTTTAGGTGAACACAAGGGAAGTAAATGCTCACTGAAGAAGTGTTTTAAATGCAAGGGTATGCATCATACAGCATTATGCCCAAATATCTTTGCTGAACAGCAGAAGACTTCCACAGAATCAGGAAGTCACCAAGCAACAGCATTAAATGTGAGAGATAAGTTTAAAGCAACTGCTCTCCCGATAGCTCGAGTTGAGTTATCTAATAAATTACACAAAACCAATGTGCTAACATTATTTGATCAAGGCTCACAAAGGTCCTTCATAAGAAGAACAGTGTTGCAGAAACTGAATAAACAACCCTATGCCAAAACACAGTTAGATATAGCTGGCTTTTTCCACAATTCTGGTAAACAGACATATGACCTAGCCAGAATCACTGTTGGTCTAGGAAACAGGAAAAAGACAATAGAAGCTGTGGTAGTAGATGATTTGCCTAAGTCTGTGCAGATCCAGGGATTAAAAGAAACAGTTGCAGCACTGAAAGCAGCTAAGGTCAAGTTAGCCTGTCCTGACATACAGACGGACACTATTAGTCCAATTGATTTAATCATTGGAAGTGATTATTATCACTGTTTTGTGCAAAATATAGTAAGTAAACATGATGTTCACTTGCTGAAAACAGCAGGAGGCCACATGATATGTGGTCCCATTCCCTCTCAAAGTGGGAAAGAAGCTGATATTGATTCAGTGGAAAATGTACTAGTTACGAGAATAACCGCTGATCATGTACCACAGCAAAAATTATCATTACTGGAAGAAATGAATGAACCAGTTGATAAGTTGTGGGATTTAGATGCGATAGGTATTGATGTAAATAAACCAAGCCCACAAGAGTCTCAGACTTATAACCAATATTTGGACACTGTCAAATATAAAGATGGACAGTATTGGGTTAGATTACCAAAGAAATTAAATCCACCACATCTGCCTAGCAATTATCGCATGGCTTTCGGACAAATGAAAGCACAAATACATGAGCTCAGGAAGAATCCAGAGCTACTGACTGTCAATGATAATATCATACAAGAACAGTTGGACAATAAATTCATTGAGGAAATAGTCGAAGATAAGTTGAAGACAGAAGCTCATTATCTCCCGCACCATGGAGTCAGAAAAGATTCTGAAACCACTCCACTATGTGTTGAATATAATTGCAGCGCACGTGCAAATAAAGATGTAGCAAGTCTTAATGACTGTCTGATGACCGGACCCTCACTAACTGAGAAGCTTGGAGACGTGCTTATGAAATTTCACACAAACCAATATGCCTACACGGCTGATATTTCCTAAGCTTTCTTAAGAGTAGGACTACAAGATATAGATAGAGATTATACTCGATTCTTGTGGCCTGAAAATCCACATGTCCCTCAAAGTCCTGTGAAAACTTATCGTTTCAAATCAGTATTATTTGGTGCAACATCCTCTCCATTCTTACTAGAAGCTACTCTAAATACACATTTGAAGAAATCTGAAAGTCCCTTCAAAGAAATCTTAAAGAAAAGTTTCTATGTGGACAATCTTCAAGGTACTGTAAATAAAGAGGAGGATTTGAAATCCTTATACAGAGAAGCTAACAAGGAGATGAAAGAAGCAAATATGCCTTTAAGGATGTGGAATACAAATTCAAAGCAATTAAGGGAACTTATCAAAGAAGATTTCCCTGAAATTGAAATTCCTGATTGCAACAATATGCTGGGACTTAATTGGAACACACAGGAAGATACTTTGAGTCTCAAAAAGATAAACAATAAATCATACAGTACACTCACTAAACGTAGTTTACTGTCAGAGGTATCACAATGTTTTGATCCTCTAGGACTCGTCTCACCAATTACCATAAAGGGTAAAATGTTTATGCAAGATGCATGGAAGCTCAAAATCGGATGGGATGAGAACTTGCCCCTAGAAATGAGTCAAGCATGGGATGAAATATCCAGGGAGTTTAAACAACTTCATCAAATTAAATTTCCCAGACAAATAGGTCAAGAGGGAAACAATTACACATTACATGTGTTCTGTGATGCGTCAACCAAAGGTTGGCGCTGTAGCTTACATGAGTAATGGTGAAGGAAGTACACTAATTACTTCAAAGGCCAGGGTAGCACCCTTGAAGGTCAGAACAGTACCACAATTGGAACTGACAGCACTCTATGTAGGTACAAAATTAGCTGTCTATCTCAACAAAGTACTTGATCATCTCACTATTGAGAAAACCGTGATCTGGAGTGATAATGAGGCAGTTCTCCAGTGGTTAAGAAATAATAAGAGTAAGTTGGTCTATGTACGGAATAGAGTAGCAGAAATAAAAGAGATGCAGAGAGATTATCTCTTTCTTCACGTCTCTACCCAAGAGAATCCAGCTGACATGTTGTCACGTGGTGTCCCACTTAAGAAATTTGTGGATAATAAATTATGGCTCCACGGACCGAACTGGCTCTCTAATGAAAATAACTGGCCTCAGCAAAAAGCTCACATTATGCCAGAAGAAACAGTCTGCTTGAACACAGCAGAAATAAGTTGTGTAAATACTGCAGACACAACAGAAATAGTCATTGATGGATCTAAATACTCATCTTTGGGTAATCTATTAAGAGTTACAGCTCTTGTCTTTAAATTCATTAAAGGAATAAAACCTGATTATGAATGTCTTGAACCCATTAAATACTGGGTGAAACTATTACAGAAAGACGTTTTCTCTACAGAATATAAATTTCTGGAAACACAAGATAAATCCCTAAAGAAACCTGTCATGATTAATTCTTTAGGACTTTATCTCGACTCAGAAAAGATTATAAGATGTCGAGGAAGAATTCATAATTCTTCACTACCTAAAGAAGCCATACATCCAATATTGATCCCCAAGAATCATTGGCTAACAAAACTGATTGTGCAAAACGCCCACAGTAACGTGTTACATGGTGGGGTAGCTGAAACACTTTGTCATATACGACAATCCTACTGGATACCTCAAGGTCGACAAAGTGTGAAAAAACAAATAAGGGACTGTATTGTCGTCACTACGATATGCGAGTCTGTCAGTATCCAGGTCCACCTCCATATCCCTCTGAAAGAGTTTGTCGTATCACTCCATTTGAGGTGACAGGTGTAGATTACACTGGACCAATAATTTTAACCAAAACAGTTGACAAAGTTGCCATCAAGGTGTACATCTGTTTGTTCACTTGTGCTACAACTAGAGCAGTACATCTAGAAGTAGCCACTGACATGTCTGCTGAAACCTTTATCAAATTATTCAGAAGGTTTGCAGCCAGAAGGGCATGTCCCAGACTGATGATTTCTGATAATGCAACGAACTTTGTTGCTGGTGCTGCTTATATAAGCAAGATCTTTGATCAACCGGAAGTACAACAGATGCTGAATCAACGCAGATGTCGTTGGAGATACATTCCTCCTAAATCTCCATGGCATGGCGGATTTTATGAAAGAATGATCGGCATTGTAAAACGTTGTTTAAGGAAGACTCTTCATCGTCAGAGAATAGACTTAGAAGAATTCCTTACAGTTGTGACTGAAATAGAAAATAGAGTCAACAACAGACCTCTAACTTATGTTACCGATGATCTGGACAATTTAGAAGTGTTAAGTCCATCTCATTTACTCCATGGCAGAAGGCTCGAACCTGTTCCTCCCATGAATGATAAAGAAATCATAGAGGATCCTACTTATTTCGAACCTGAGCAACTCAGACGTAAATTCAAACACCTTAATAAAGTGATTGAACGTTGGGAGAAAATTTAGCGAGAAGACTACCTCACCTCATTGAGAGAACACTTCTATGGAGCTGGTGTTCCTGAAAATCATAAGTCCTTAAGACCTGGTGACATAGTGATTATTGACAATGATGGTCCGAGGTCCCAATGGCCACTTGGAAAAATTGTGACCATATATCCTGATGCAAATGGAATCATCAGGACAGTTGATGTTTTAAGCAAAGGTGTAGTGAATAAGCGGACAATAAATAAACTAGTACCGTTAGAATTACACAGTGTTGAAAACAAAATTAGTGATTCTCCAGAAACCACACAGACTAAAGCTGTTCAGAAAAGACAAGCAGCAGTGGTGGCGAGTGAGAAAATTAAATTAATGTTAAGTGACGAATAGTTCACCTGCAGCGAACCTCCGCCGCCCCCAGTGTGGAGAAATTTTCACAAGGAGGGGGGTATCAGCCCCCTTCAGCCCCTTCAGCCCCTTTCAGCCCTGAGGGGCCCAGCCCTCTCAGAAGGGGCAAGCGTCTTGTTTACTGCTACAGTGAGTAATTGATCACAGATGCCGTACGAGTATGCGACATGGTCAAGTGACCGTTGCTCCTTGCAGTCCAGTGTTGCAGAGTGTATTTTAATAAGAGACAGTACATCTCTTACTTTAGCAGGACAATTAAGGAAAATCCTGCTCCCACTTTGTTACCATAGGAAAGATAGTGGACATTGTTGTCTATGCTTAAGACAGCAAGAATCAAACATTCTGCTTTGCTTCATCGAGGAAGTGGCAAGGAAGCAAAAGTACTAGGTCAGCTTTTTCTTTGTGCAAGGGGCAGTGACGGCATGGGGCGCTGTGGCATCTTCAGATTACTTTTGACTCTACTGAGAGTGACACTGACGCCAGGATAACCAACGAACACTGATCTGTGCGTTAGTGTGAACAAAGTGTCTCATAAAACACAATAAACACTTAAGAGAAGTGTGATCAGCTTCTTTAGTGATAAGATTGTGAACAATAAAGACAAATCTTGTGGAACATAGTGTACCAGTGTGCGTATTCCTAGACTATGGAAGACGTGGACATCCAAGGACACTTCAGCTTCTATCAAGTCACCGATATCTGTCGAAGGTGTGAAGAACACCATAGCTCATGCTACAAGAGCAAGGTAGGTTACGAATTTCTTGTAGTACGGGGGACTGCGGAGTTCTTGAGTCGCAAGGAGTTTGTAATCAACCTATAGTCGGCAGTTAGGTGCGGACTTTTGAGTCCACACAAGTAAGTTTGTCAGCCATCAGTGAATGAAATATGCTGACATAACACCCCCTAGGGGTAATTTATAATCTTACAAATTATAACTCTTTACAGCCCGTTGAGAGATGACTTCGACAGCTTCTCAAGACCTCGTCTGCAGGGGCGGCTGTGCAGGCGATGAGCTGTCTTTCTAAGTTATGTACAAACTCTTTAAACTTAGCTGGTAATGCCATTTCTCAACACATCGTGGGTGTTAGTGGATTGGTGTGGGACACATCCTGGGTGTTAGTGAAATGGTGTGGGACACACATTGGGAGTTAGTGGGCTGGTGTGGGTCACATTCTGGGTGTTTTGGGACTGGTGTTGGCCGCATCCTAGGTGTTTGTTGACTAGTGTGGGTTGCATCCAGGGTGTTAGTGGATTGGTGTGGGTCGGACCCTGGTTGTTAGTGAACTAAGTAAGTAAGTAAGCAAGTTTATTCAGGTATACACAAATACAGTTACAAAGAATTATCATACATAGGAGCATATGTGTAGAGAACCTGGGATAACCCAAAAAAGTCAGAGTGACTTATTTCCACTGGGGTCGCATGGGTCGCATCCTGGGTGTTAGTGGACCGGTGTGAGTCGCATCTTTGGTGTTAGCGGACTGGTGTGGGTCAGATCCTGGCTGTTAGTGGACTGGTGTGGGTCACATCCTGGGTGTTAGTGGACTGGTGTGGGTCACATCCTGGGTGTTAGTGGAAGGGCGTGGGTCAAATCATGTGTGTTAGTAGACTGGTGTGTGTCTCATCCTGGCTGTTAGGGGACTGGTGTGGGTCACATTCTGGCTGTTAGTGGACAGGTGTGGGTAACATCTTGGCTGATAGTGGAATTGTGTGGGTCACATCCTGGGTGTTAGTGGACTGGTGCGGGCCGCAACCTGGGTGTTACTGGACGGGTGTGGGTCGCATATAGGGTGTAAGTAAATTGATGTGGGTCACATCATGGATGTTGGTGGACTTGTGCTCGTCGCATCATGGGTGTTAGTGGAGTGGTGTGGGTCGCATCATGGGTGTTAGAGGCGTTGCGTGGCGTGGATCGCATCCTGGATGTTAGTGGACTGGCGTTGGTCACATCTTGGGTGTTAGTGGATTGGTGTGGGTCACGTTATAAATGTTAGAAGACTGGTGTGGGTCACATTCTCGGTGTTAGTGAACTGTTGTGGGTCGCATCCTGTTTGTTAATGGACTAGCGTGGATCATATCCTGGATGTTAGTGGACTGGTGGTGGTCCCATCCTGGGTGTTAGTTGACGGGTGTGGGTCACATCTTGGGTGTTAGTAAACTGGTGTGGGTGACATCATGGATGTTGGTGAACAGGTGTGGGTCGAATCCTGGGTGTTAGTGGACTGGTGTGGGTCACGTTATGAATGTTAGTGGAATGGCGTGGGTCACATTCTCGGTGTTAGTGAACTGTTATGGGTCGCATTCTGGGTGTTAGTGGACTGATGTGGGTCTCATCCTGGGTGTTATTGGACTGGTGTGGGTCAGGTCCTGGGTGTTATTGGACTGGTGTGGGGCGCCTCCTGGGTGTTAGAGGACTGGTGTGGGTCAGATCCTGGTTGTTAGTGGATTGGCGCAGGTCACATCCTGGTTTAGTGGATTGGTGTGGGTCACATCCTGGGTGTTAGTTGAGTGGTGTGGATCGCATCCTGGATGTTAGTGGACTGGTGTTGGTCCCATTCTGGGTCTTAGTGGACGGGTGTGGGTTGCATCTTAGGTGTATGTAAACTGGAGTGGGTTACATCAAGGATGTTGGTGGACAGGTGTGTGTCGCATCCTGGGTGTTAGTGGATTGATGTGGCTCGCATCCTAAGTGTTAGGCATCTGGCTAGGATCATATCCTGGATTTTAGTGGACTGGTGTTGGTCACATCTTGGGTGTTAGTGGACTGGTATGGGTCACATCCTGGATGTTATTGGACTGGTGTGGGTCACGTCAGGATTGTTAGTGGAATGGTGTGGGTCACATCCTCTGTGTTAGTGTACTGTTGTGGTCCGCATCCTGGGTGTTATTGGACTGGTGTGGGTCACATCCTGGGTGTTCGTGGATAGGTGTGGGTCGCATCCTGGGTGTTAGTGGATTGGTGTGGGTCAGATCCTGGGTGTTAGTGGACTGGTGTGGGTCACATCCTGGGTGTTAGTGGATTAGTGTGGGTCACATCCTGTGAGGGAAAAGTTCAATAGATAGGAGTAGCAAGGGAGTATATAGTAACGATAGTTTCATTGCCGGCTACTTGTTAAGGTAGGGTAAATCAAGCTCCCGCTATTCCCACCTTTTCTCCCCCACCCCTAAAGTGATAGTTTGACTGCCGGCTGCTTGCTAAGGTAGGGTCAGTCTAGCTCCCACTATCCCTTCCCCTCCTTCTTAACCCCCCCCCCCGAAAAGTGACGTGTGGGGCTCTGGTCAAACAGTAAATCACTCGACTCACAGCTCCCAACACTACTGTAAGTACATGCCTGCCTTGTATTCTAGTGGATTTATTGGTTGAAAGCTTCACTTTTGACCAATAATAAACTTAGTCCTTTCAGTCTTGCTCTAGGTTGACTGTTGTAATGATCACCACGTCATTTAAGTAATGTACACTGCCATGGAGAGTGATTATTTAAGCAGTGGGTAACCTGTCTATCTTTTCAGCTTGGATGACAGTGAGGGTCACCTGGCAATCAACGAGAAGAACAGGAGAAGGACTAACGTCCTGGAGACGTCCCATTTTGGATCTACTTATCTGTGCACCTGTATGAAATTGCAGGACGTAACCCCACATCATTGCAGCGGTAAAGAACCTGCTTTCCTGTCATCGGGATACTACTCACGGCGTTAATCTGTGAAGAACTAGCCAGTGGTGGTCACCAATACCTGCGACCCCCCCCCCACACATCATTGCAACAACAGTGTCACCAACACCAGACACCCCTATATATATTAACGTTGAATTCAGTTATCATTTACATTTTTCATTTTCTTTAATGTAGGATTAATATTTCATATTTAAGTGTTTTATATTTTATATTTTCTACATAATAAAGTGTTTATGTTTGTCTGTTATTATTTCTTTTTCTATTCACTAATTTTCATGAGGAGGAGCCAGCCTGAGTAATACTGTCTGAAGTTGTTACAGGGCTGAGTAAGCCTTCACACATCCTGGGTGTTAGTGGACTGGTGTGCGTCACATCTAGGGTTAGTGGATTGTTGTGGTTCACATTCTGGGTGTTAGAGGACTAGTGTGGGTCACATCCTGGGTGTTACTTGACTGTTCTGGATCACATTCTGGGTGTTAGTGGACTGGTGTTGGTCACATCCTGGATATTAGTGGCCTGGTGTGGGTCACGTCATGAGTGTTAGTTGACTGCTGTGAGTAACATCCGAGGTGTTAGTGGACTGGTGTGGGTCAGATCCTGGGTGTTAGTGGATTGGTGTGGCTCGCATCCTGTGTGTTAGGGATCTGGCGTGGATCACATCCTGGATGTTAGTGGACTGGTGTTGGTCACATCTTGGGTAACAGTGGATTGGTGTGAGTCGCATCCTGGGTGTTAGTTAACTGGTGTGGATCACATCCTGGGTGTTAGTCGACTGTTGTGGGTCACATCCTGGGTGTTAGTTAACTGGTGTGGGTCACATCCTGGGTGTTAGTGGGTTGGTGTGAGAGACATCCTGGATGTTGGTGTACTTCTGTAGGCCGCATCCTGGGTGTTAGTGGACTGGTGTGGGTCGCATCCTGGGTTTTAGTGGACTGGTGTGGGTAAGATCCTGGTTACTGATGGAATGGTGTGGGTCACATCTTGGGTGTTAGTGGACTGGTGCAGGCCGAATCCTGTGTGATAGTGGACGGGTGTGGTTCGCATCTCGGGTATTAGTAGATTGCTGTGGGTCGCATGCTGGGTGCTAGTGGCCTGGCGCGGATCACATCCTAGATGTAAGAGGACTGGCGTTGGTCACATTTTGGGTGTTAGTGGATTGGTGTGGGTCACATCCTGGGTGTTAGTGGTCGGGTGTGGGTCGCATCTTGGGTTTTAGTAAACTGGTGTTTTGACATTATGGATGTTGATGGACACGTGTGGGTAGCATCCTGGGTGTTAGTCTATTGCTGTTGCTCGCATCCTGGGTGTTAGAGGTCTGGAGAGGATCACATCCTGGATGTTAGTGGACTGGTGTTGGTCACATCTCTGGGTATTAACGGATTGGTGTGGGTTACATCCTGGATGTTAGTGGACTGGTGTGGGTCACGTCATGAGTGTTAGTGGACTGGTGTGGGTCACATCCTCGGTGTTAGTGAACTGGTGTGGGTCGCATCCCGGGAGTAAGTGGACTGGTGTGGGTCACATCATGTGTGTTGGTGGATTGCTGTGGGTCACATCCTGGGTGTTAGTAGACTGGTGTGTGTCACATCCTGAGTATTATTGGACAGGTGTGTGTCGCATCCAGGTTGTTAGTAGACTGGTGTGGGTCAGATCCTGGGTGTTAGTGAACTGGTGTGGGTCACATCCTGGGTTAGTGGATTGGTGTGGGTCACATCCTGGTTGTTATTGGATTAGTGTGGGTCACATCCTGTGTGTTAGTGGACTGTTGTTGGTCACATCCAGGGTGTTCGTGGATTGGTGTGGGTCACATCCTGGGTGTTAATGGACTGTTGTGGGTCACATCCTGAGTGTTATTGGGCAGGTGTGTGTCGCATCCTGGGTGTTAGTGAACTGGTGTGGGTCAGATCCTGGGTGTTAGTGGACTGGTGTGGGTCACATCCTGGGTTAGTGGATTGGTGTGGGTCACATCCTGGTTGTTATTGGATTAGTGTGGGTCACATCCTGTGTGTTAGTGGACTGTTGTTGGTCACATCCAGGGTGTTCGTGGATTGGTGTGGGTCACATCCTGGGTGTTAGTGGACTGTTGTGGGTCACATCCTGAGTGTTATTGGGCAGGTGTGTGTCGCATCCTGGGTGTTAGTGAACTGGTGTGGGTCAGATTCTGGGTGTTAGTGGACTGGTGTGGGTCACATCCTGGGTTAGTGGATTGGTGTGAGTCGCACCCTGGGTGTATGTGGACTAGTGTGGGTCACATCCTGGGTGTTAGTGGACTGTTGTGGGTCACATCCTGGGTGTTAGTTAACTGGTGTGGGTCACATCATGGGTGTTGGTAGATTGGAGTGGGTCACATGCTGATTGTTATTGGACAGGTGTGTGTCACATCCAGGGTGTTAGTGGACTGGTGTGGGTCACATCCTGGGTTAGTGGATTGGTGTGTGTCACATTCTGGGTGTTAATGGATTAGTGAGGGTCAGATCCTGGGTGTTAGTGGACTGCTGTTGGTCAGATCCTGGGTGTTAGTGGATTGGTGTGCGTCACATCCTGGGTTAGTGGATTGGTGTGGGTCGCATCCTGGGTGTTTGTGGATTAATGTGGGTCACATCCTGGGCGTTAGTGGACTGTTGTGGGTCACATCCTGGGCGTTAGTTAACTGGTTTGTGTCACATCCTGGGTGTTAGTGGACTGTTGTGGGTCACATCCTGGGTGTTAGTTAATTGATGTGGGTCACATCCTATGTACTCACCTATTTGTACTCACCTATTTGTGGTTGCAGGGGTCGAGTCACAGCTCCTGGCCCCGCCTCTTCGCTGATTGCTACTAGGTCCTCTCTCTCCCTGCCCCATGAGCTCTATCATACCTCGCCTTAAAACTATGTATGGTTCCTGCCTCCACCACATCACTTTCTAGGCTATTCCATGGCCTGACTACTCTATGACTGAAGAAATACTTCCTAACATCCCTTTGATTCATCTGAGTCTTCAACTTCCAATTGTGACCTCTTGTGGCTGTGTCCCATCTCTGGAACATCCCGTCTTTGTCCACCTCGTCTATTCCGCGCAGTATTTTATATGTCGTTATCATGTCTCCCCTGACCCTCCTGGCCTCCAGTGTCGTCAGGCCGATTTCCCTCAACCTTTCTTCATAGGACAATCCCCGTAGCTCTGGGACTAGTCTTGTTGCAAACCTTTGCACTTTCTCTAATTTCTTGACGTGCTTGACTAGGTGTGGATTCCAAACTGGTGCTGCATACTCCAGTATGGGCCTGACGTAGATGTTGTACAGAGTCTTAAACGAATCCTTACTGAGGTATCGGAACGCTATCCGTAGGTTTGCCAGGCGCCCGTATGCTGCAGCAGTTATCTGATTGATGTGCGCCTAAGGAGATATGCTCGGTGTTATACTCACCCCCAGATCTTTTTCCTTGAGTGAGGTTTGCAGTCTTTGGCCATCTAAACTATATTGTGTCTGCGGTCTTCTTTGCCCTTCCCCAATCTTCATGACTTTGCATTTGGCAGGGTTAAATTCAAGGAGCCAGTTGCTGGACCAGGCTTGTAGCCTGTCCAGATCTCTTTGTAGTCCTGCCTGATCCTCGTCCGATTCGATTCTTCTCATTAACTTCACATCGTCCGCAAACAAGGACACTTCTGAGTCTATCCCTTCCGTTATGTCATTCACATATACCAAGAACAGCACAGGTCCTAGGACTGACCCCTGTGGAACCCCGCTTGTCACAGGCGCCCACTTTGACACCTCATCACGTACCATGACTCGTTGTTGCCTCCCTGTAAGGTATTCTCTTATCCATTGCAGTGCCTTTCCTGTTATGTGTGCCTGATCCTCTAGCTTTTGCAGTAACCTCTTGTGAGGAACTGTGTCGAAGGCCTTCTTGAAGTCCAAAAAAATGGAGTCGATCCACCCCTCTCTCTCTTGTCTTACTTCTGTCACCTTGTCATAAAACTCTAATAGGTTTGTGACACAGGATTTTCCCTCCCTGAAACCATGCTGGTTGTCAATTATACACTTGTTTCATTCCAGGTGCTCCACCACTCTCCTCCTGATGATTTTCTCCATGACCTTGCATACTATACACGTTAGTGATACAGGTCTGTAGTTTAGTGCCTCATGTCTGTCTCCCTTTTTAAAAATTGGGACTACATTTGCCATCTTCCATACCTCGGGGAGTTGCCCAGTTTCAAATGATGTGTTGAAGATCTTCGTTAATGGTACACACAATGTCTCTGCTCCCTCTTTAAGGACCCACGGAGAGATGTTGTCTGGTCCCACCGCCTTTGAGGTGTCAAGTTCGCATAGCAGCTTCTTCACCTCCTCCTTGGTTATATGTACCTCGTCCAGCACTTGCTGGTGCACCCCCCTGCTCTGATTTCCTGGAGTCCTACTGGTTTCCACTGTAAATACTTCTTTAAATCTTGTGTTGAGCTCCTGACATACCTCCCGGTCGTTTCTTGTGAATTCCTCATCACCCTTCCTCAGTCTGATTACCTGGTCCTTGACTATTGTTTTCCTCCTGATGTGGCTGTACAACAGCTTCGGGTTAGTCTTGACTTTCGATGCTATGTCATTTTCGTATTGCTGCTGAGCCTCCCTTCTTATCTGTGCATATTCGTTTCTGGCTCTTCAGCTAATCTCTTTATTTTCCTGAGTTCTCTGTCTTCTGTACCTTTTCCATTCTCTAGTACACCTAGTTTTTGCCTCCCTACACCTTTGGGTGAACCAAGGACTTATTCTGTTCTTCCCATTATTTCTGTTTCCCTTGGGAACAAACCTCTCCTCTGCCTCCTTGCATTTTGTTGCCACATAGTCCATTTCTTGTACTGGCTTTCCTGTCAGTTCCCTCTCCCACTGAATGTCTTGAAAGAAGTTTCTCAAGCCTGAGTAGTTCCCCCTTTTGTAGTTTGGCTTTTCCCACCCTATTCCTGCTGCTCTCTCCACTTGGAGCTCAACTATGTAGTCGAAGCACAGAACCACATGATCACTAGCTCCCAGGGGCCTTTCATACATGATATCCTCGATGTCAGAACTACTCAAGGTGAATACAAGGTCCAGTCTTGCTGGTTCATCCTCTCCTCTCTCTCTGGTAGTGTCTCTTAACATGTTGATGCATGAGGTTTTCCAGTACCACATCCATCATCTTGGCTCTCCATGTTTTGGGACCCCCATGGGGCTCCAGGTTTTCCAAGTCAATCTCCTTGTGATTGAAATCACCCATAACTAGTAACTTTGCTCCCCCCATGTGTGCTCTCCTGGCCACCTCGGCTAGTGTATCGACCATTGCTCTGTTGCTCTCATCGTATTCTTCTCTTGGCCTCCTGCAGTTCTCTGGTGGGTTGTACATTACTGCAATTATCACCTTATGTCCCTCAGACTGGATTGTTCCTACTAAGTAGTCCCTTTCGCCCGTGCCATCCATTCCTTCCATTTTCTCAAACCCCCACTGGTTTTTAATGAGCAGTGCAACTCCTCCTCCCCCTCTCCTCCCTCTGTCTTTCCTGAGGATTTGATATCCGGATGGAAAGATTGAATCTGTTATTATTCTGGTGAGTTTTGTTTCTGTGAGTGCTATTATGTCTGGGGATGTCTCCTTGATTCTTTCGTGCCACTCCTCATACTTATTTGTTATTCCATCTGCATTTGTGTACCACACCTTCAACTTCTTTTCTAAGATTGTGGTCTGGGAGGTGTATTGGGGTTGGGGAAGTGGGAGACCTGATAAGGAACTATGGGTGGTTGCTGTGGGGGTGGAGTTTGTAATGCAGTGGGTGGGGGCATTGGATGTGGCATGGGTGTTTTGGTTTAGAGTGTTTGGTTGCAACTTCTATAGGAAGTTGTGAGGGAGCCTGTATTTGATCTTCCTGTGTCTGGGATCTCCTGTCTGTCATCTCCACCCCCTCTCTTTCCTCCTTTCGCCTTTGTACCATCTCTCTCTGTTTCTGTCTTTCTGCTTGTGTTCTGTCGCAGTTGAGATACACCTTCCTGAATGCTGGCATGTCCCTTAATCGTGCTTTCTCCTGCAGGATCCTGTTCCAAGTCGATTCTGCCTTGAAGGTCACTTTCACTGGCTGGGTTCTTTTTTTTACAAACCCCCCTATTCTCCGAAAATTTTCCAGCTGGGTCATGTCATCGTCTCCTATTGCTTTCATGATGCTTTCAATTGTTTTTTTTTCCCTTGTTTTCTTGCTTCATATGTTTCCCCTTCAACTTCCTGGAGCCCATACACAAAGACTGACCTCACCCTTTCATGCTCCCACTGCATATCCCTGTGTATCCCCTCATTCAATTTGATTTCCTCCATTGCAGCTTTCCTTTCTTCAGTTTCACTAGTTAATGTACTTGGGCTCAGTGGCCTGTCATTTTCCCTTCTCGGCTTTCCCTGGGCTCTGCTGTGGTCTGTTAGGGCCTCCACATATAGCTTAGCTCTTTCATTTACTACAGTCTCCACTGATTGAGCTCCTACATGCAGTTTTGCTCCTTCTTTCCCTACAATCCCCTTATTTGTGACTGAGGTAGCAGTCTCTGTTGTCAATCCCAAAATGTTCTTTAGTTCTTTAGGCTGTTTCAGATTTTTCAGTTCCTCTTCTAAACTCTGTATCCTGGCCTCTGCTGCTTTGACTTGCACCTCCCACTTCCTGCTTTCCATGTCTATCCTCTCTTCCATTCTCATGCTAAGTTCTTCTAGTTTCTTTTCCCATTCATGTTCCCTTTTTGTGAGCTCTGCTGCCCAATCTTCCTTTGCAGTTTCCTTCTCCTGTCCCTTGGTTTTTCTTGTTGCTCTCTGGCAACCCATTTTTGTTTTATCCTGATTGCCTCAGAGTGGGAAACCTATGTAATTCTGTATGTTAGGTTAGTATAGTGTATGTCAGAGTGTGGGGGGGGGAGGTAGAGGAGGAACTGTGGCTATGTGGGAGAGTAGTGGGGAGGGGGAGTGGGAAGGAGAGTGAAGCAAGTGGGTGAGTGGGAGAGGGAGAGGGGGAAGGAGGGAGAGGTGGGGAGGGGGAGGGTGAAAGAGGGAGGGGAGGGATCATGTGAAGGAGTGAGATGTCAGTGGGGGAGGAGGGGAGTGTATGTGTGAGTCTGGCAATGTGTGTGTGTGTGTGTGTGTGTGTGTGTGTGTGTGTGTGTGTGTGTGTGTGTGTGTGTGTGTGTGTGTGTGTGTGTGTGTGTGTGTGTGTGAGTGGTGTGTGTGTGTGTGTGTGTGTGTGTGTGTGTGTGTGTGTGTGTGTGTGTGTGTGTGTTGTGTGTGTGTGAGTGATGTGTGTGTGTGTGTGTGTGTGTGTGGGTGGGTGTGTGTGTGGGTGTGTGTGGGTGTGTGTGGGTGTGTGTGGGTGTGGGTGTGTGTGGGTGTGTGTGAGTGTGTGGGGGTGTGTGGGTGTGGGTGTGTGTGGGTGTGTGGGTGTGCGTGCACACACTAGGCTATGCTACTCTTTTGAAGATTATAAAAAAAAAATTTCACAATCAATTCCTTATTAATATACACTAATATATACTATATAATATTAATTGTGTACACTTGTGTTTGTGTGTACACTTGTGTTTGTGTGTGTGTGTTTACTAGCTTGTCGTTCTTTGAAAAAGAGGGGGGGGTCACGTTAACACTATTTGTTATTGTTGTTGGTTCACCGGTACTCTCCCGGCCCAGATCTTTGTTGTTCTTGGTTCACCGGTACTCTCCCGGCCCAGATCTTTGTTGTTTTTGGTTCACCGGTACTCTCCCGGCCCAGATCTTTGTTGTTGTTGGTTCACCGGTACTCTCCCGGCCCAGATCTTTGTTGTTCTTGGTTCACCGGTACTCTCCCGGCCCAGATCTTTGTTGTTTTTGGTTCACCGGTACTCTCCCGGCCCAGATCTTTGTTGTTGTTGGTTCACCGGTACTCTCCCGGCCCAGATCTTTGTTGTTCTTGGTTCACCGGTACTCTCCCGGCCCAGATCTTTGTTGTTTTTGGTTCACCGGTACTCTCCCGGCCCAGATCTTTGTTGTTGTTGGTTCACCGGTACTCTCCCGGCCCAGATCTTTGTTGTTGTTGGTTCACCGGTACTCTCCCGGCCCAGATCTTTGTTGTTCTTGGTTCACCGGTACTCTCCCGGCCCAGATCTTTGTTGTTGTTGGTTCACCGGTACTCTCCCGGCCCAGATCTTTATTGTTGTTGGTTCACCGGTACTCTCCCGGCCCAGATCTTTATTGTTGTTGGTTCACCGGTACTCTCCCGGCCCAGATCTTCGCACACTAGGCTACTTTACTTTTTGAAGATTATAGGATTATTTTTTCTCACTCAATTCCTTATTAATATATACTAATGTTTATTATAATAATAATTACTGGTGCACACGTGTGTTTGTATGTGCGTACTTGTTTACTAGCTTGTCGCTGTCAGGGGGGGTCACTAGGCTACACAACTCTTCTGGAGTTTACCTGGAGATATTTAGATAATTTACTAAACATTATCAGGGTTACCACTATCTATCTCCTGGTACTGAAACAGGGAGAGAGAGATGGTATAGCAACAACCAGCAGGGCGAGACACAGACTTTAGACACTAACCAAAATTAACCACAAATAGGCAAGTGATGTCGTCTGCACAACAATGGAGGTTCCTGCTGGTCGGCTGCTATCAACTCCTTCAATTTTGTAACTCCTTCAGGAACTTTATCATGCATTCAAGTTTTTATTTTCTTTTTCTTTTAAGACTTGGTATTCCCTCTTTTTTCTTTAGTACAGTATTATGGTCATAACAAGTCTGATGATGTTAGCTACATTCACAACACCAACAGCTGGGGATTGACTAATTTTTTCTTACTTTCAGTATTTACTTAATCACTCTTTTATGACCTTATCACTACACTGCTGTTATAACCAACTAACATATGTATTTGTTAATATTTCAGATCACACAGTTAACCCAATTAACTGTTTGGATATTTTGTGTCAACACTGCAGCCAGCAGCCTGATCAGCTGACTGCTACCCTCCCTCACTCACCATTCATTCAAATTTAAATTGTAAAATTCTTGATCTTATCACATTATTCGCACTCTTGAAAGCTGTTACACTCTTGTAGGTATGTTCACTGATTCACTCACGTACGATGACCGCTAATAATATCTTAGGACAGCCACTAGAACGCTAAATCCTGGGAGCACTATTCAGCGATACTGCTTCACGTGTGTGTGTGTGTGTGTGTGTGTTAGTTAACTGGTGTGGGTCACATCCTATGTGTTAGTGGATTGGAGTGGGTCACATCCTTGGTGTTAGTGGACTGGTGTGCGTCACATCCTGGGTTTTTGGATTGGTGTGGGTCGCATCCTGGGCGTTAGTGGACTAGTGTGGGTCGAATCCTGGGTGTTAGTGGATTGGTGTGGGTCACATCCTGGGTGTTAGTTAACTGGTGTGGGTCACAAACTAGGTGATAGTGGATTGGTGTGGGCCACATTCTGGGTGTTAGTGGGCTGGTGTGGTTCACATCCTGGGTGTTAGTGGACTGTTGTGGGTCACATCCTGGGTGTTAGTTAACTTGTGTGGGTCATATGCTGGGTCTTAGTGGACTGGTGTGGGTCATATCCTGCGTGTTAATGGACTGGTGTGTGTCTCATCCTTGCTCATCCTGGTGTGGGACACGTCCTGTGTGTTAGTGCACTGGTGTGGGCCTCATCCTGGCTGTTAGCAGACTGGTGTGGGTCACATCCTGGCTGTTAGTGGACTGGTGTGGGTAACATCTTGGCTGTTAGTGGACTTGTGTGTGTCACATCCTGGGTGTTAGTGGACTGGTCCGGGCCGCAACCTGGGTGTTACTGGACGGGTGTGGGTTGCATATAGGGTGTAAGTAAATTGATGTGGGTCGCATCATGGGTGTTAGAGGCGTGGCATGGCGTGGATCGCATCCTGGAGGTTAGTGGACTGGTGTTGGTCACATCTTGGGTATTAGTGGATTGGTGTTGGTCACATCTTGGATGTTAGTGGAGTGGTGTGGGTCGCATCCTGGGTGTTAGTGGATTGGTGTGGGTCACGTTATAAATGTTAGTGCACTGGTGTGGGTCACATTCTCGGTGTTAGTGAACTGTTGTGGGTCGCATCCTGGGTGTTAATGGACTAGCGTGGATCATATCCTGGATCTTACTGGACTGGTGGTGGTCCCATTCTGGGTGTTAGTTGACGGGTGTGGGTCGCATCTTGGGTGTTAGTAAACTGGTGTGGGTGACATCATGGATGTTGGTGAACAGGTTTGGGTCGAATCCTGGGTGTTAGTGGACTGGTGTGGGACAAGTTATGAATGTTAGTGGAATGACGTGGGTCACATTCTCGGTGTTAGTGAACTGTTATGGGTCGCATTCTGGGTGTTAGTGGGCTGGTGTGGGTCACATCCTGGGTGTTAGTGGACTGGTGTGGGTCACGTCCTGGGTGTTATTGGACTGGTGTGGGTCGCATCCTGGGTGTTAGAGGACTGGTGTGGGTCAGATCCTGGTTGTTAGTGGATTGGCGTGGGTCACATTCTTGGTTAGTGGATTGGTGTGGGTTACATCCTGGGTGTTAGTTGAGTGGTGTGGATCGCATCCTGGATGTTAGTGGACTGGTGTTGGTCCCATTCTGGGTCTTAGTGGACGAGTGTGGGCTGCATCTTAGGTGTAAGTAAACTGGTGTGGGTTACATCATGGATGTTGGTGAACAGGTGTGTGTCGCATCCTGGGTGTTAGTGGATTGATGTGGCTCGCATCCTAAGTGTAAGGCGTCTGGCGTGGATCATATCCTGGATGTTAGTGGACTGGTGTTGGTCACATCTTGGGTGTTAGTGGACTGGTGTGGGTCACACCCTGGATGTTATTGGGCTGGTGTGGGTCACGTCATGATTGTTAGTGGAATGGTGTGGGTCACATCCTCGGTGTTCGTGGATAGATGTGGGTCACATTCTGGGTGTTAGTGGAATGGTGTGGGGTCACATCCTGACTGTTAGTGAACAGGTGTTGGTCGCATCCTGGGTTTTAGTGGATTGGTGTGGGTCAGATCCTGGGTGTTAGTGGACTGGTGTGGGTCACATCCTGGGTGTTAGTGGAATAGTGTGGGTCACATCCTGTGTGTTAGTAGACTGTCGTGAGTCAGATCCTGGGTGTTAGTGGGCTGGTGGTGGTCCCATCCTTGGTGTTAGTTGACGGGTGTGGGTCGCATCTTGGGTGTTACTTGACTGTTCTGGGTCACATCCTGGGTTTTAGTGGACTAGTGTTGGTTACATCCTGGATGTTAGAGGACTGGTGTGGGTCACGTCATGAGTGTTAGTTAACTGCTGTGAGTAACATCCGAGGTGTTAGTGGACTGGTGTGGGTCAGATCCTGGGTGTTAGTGGATTGGTGTCGCTCGCATCCTGTGTGTTAGGGGTCTGGCGTGGACCACATCCTGGATGTTAGTGGACTGGTGTTGGCCACATCTTGGGTAATAGTGGATTGTTGAGGGTCGCATCCTGGGTGTTAGTTAACTGGTGTGGATCACATCCTTGGTGTTAGTCGACTGTTGTGGGCCACATCTTGGGTGTTAGTTAACTGGTGTGGGTCACATCCTGGGTGTTAGTGGGTTGGTGTGAGACACATCCTGGATGTTGGTGTACTTCTGTTGGTCGCATCCTGGGTTTTAGTGGACTGGTGTGGGTCAGATCCTGGTTACTGATGGAATGGTGTGGGTCACATCTTGGGTGTTAGTGGACTGGTGCAGGCCGCATCCTGTGTGATAGTGGACGGGTGTGGTTCGCATCTCGGGTATTAGTAGATTGCTGTGGGTCGCATGCTGGGTGCTAGTGGCCTGGCGCGGATCACATCCTGGATGAAAGTGGACTGGCGTTGGTCACATTTTGGGTGTTAGTGGATTGGTGTGGGTCACATCCTGGGTGTTAGTGGTCGGGTGTGGGTCGCATCTTGGGTTTTAGTAAACTGGTGTTTGTGACATTATGGATGTTGATGGACACGTGTGGGTAGCATCCTGGGTGTTAGTCTATTGCTGTTGCTCGCATCCTGGGTGTTAGAGGTCTGGAGAGGATCACATCCTGGATGTTAGTGGACTGGTGTTGGTCACATCTCTGGGTATTAACGGATTGGTGTGGGTTACATCCTGGATGTTAGTGGACTGGTGTGGGTCACGTCATGAGTGTTAGTGGACTGGTGTGGGTCACATCCTCGGTGTTAGTGAACTGGTGTGGGTCGCATCCCGGGAGTAAGTGGACTGGTGTGGGTCACATCATGTGTGTTGGTGGATTGCTGTGGGTCACATCCTGGGTGTTAGTAGACTGGTGTGTGTCACATCCTGAGTATTATTGGACAGGTGTGTGTCGCATCCAGGTTGTTAGTAGACTGGTGTGGGTCAGATCCTGGGTGTTAGTGAACTGGTGTGGGTCACATCCTGGGTTAGTGGATTGGTGTGGGTCACATCCTGGTTGTTATTGGATTAGTGTGGGTCACATCCTGTGTGTTAGTGGACTGTTGTTGGTCACATCCAGGGTGTTCGTGGATTGGTGTGGGTCACATCCTGGGTGTTAATGGACTGTTGTGGGTCACATCCTGAGTGTTATTGGGCAGGTGTGTGTCGCATCCTGGGTGTTAGTGAACTGGTGTGGGTCAGATCCTGGGTGTTAGTGGACTGGTGTGGGTCACATCCTGGGTTAGTGGATTGGTGTGGGTCACATCCTGGTTGTTATTGGATTAGTGTGGGTCACATCCTGTGTGTTAGTGGACTGTTGTTGGTCACATCCAGGGTGTTCGTGGATTGGTGTGGGTCACATCCTGGGTGTTAGTGGACTGTTGTGGGTCACATCCTGAGTGTTATTGGGCAGGTGTGTGTCGCATCCTGGGTGTTAGTGAACTGGTGTGGGTCAGATTCTGGGTGTTAGTGGACTGGTGTGGGTCACATCCTGGGTTAGTGGATTGGTGTGAGTCGCACCCTGGGTGTATGTGGACTAGTGTGGGTCACATCCTGGGTGTTAGTGGACTGTTGTGGGTCACATCCTGGGTGTTAGTTAACTGGTGTGGGTCACATCATGGGTGTTGGTAGATTGGAGTGGGTCACATGCTGATTGTTATTGGACAGGTGTGTGTCACATCCAGGGTGTTAGTGGACTGGTGTGGGTCACATCCTGGGTTAGTGGATTGGTGTGTGTCACATTCTGGGTGTTAATGGATTAGTGAGGGTCAGATCCTGGGTGTTAGTGGACTGCTGTTGGTCAGATCCTGGGTGTTAGTGGATTGGTGTGCGTCACATCCTGGGTTAGTGGATTGGTGTGGGTCGCATCCTGGGTGTTTGTGGATTAATGTGGGTCACATCCTGGGCGTTAGTGGACTGTTGTGGGTCACATCCTGGGCGTTAGTTAACTGGTTTGTGTCACATCCTGGGTGTTAGTGGACTGTTGTGGGTCACATCCTGGGTGTTAGTTAATTGATGTGGGTCACATCCTATGTACTCACCTATTTGTACTCACCTATTTGTGGTTGCAGGGGTCGAGTCACAGCTCCTGGCCCCGCCTCTTCGCTGATTGCTACTAGGTCCTCTCTCTCCCTGCCCCATGAGCTCTATCATACCTCGCCTTAAAACTATGTATGGTTCCTGCCTCCACCACATCACTTTCTAGGCTATTCCATGGCCTGACTACTCTATGACTGAAGAAATACTTCCTAACATCCCTTTGATTCATCTGAGTCTTCAACTTCCAATTGTGACCTCTTGTGGCTGTGTCCCATCTCTGGAACATCCCGTCTTTGTCCACCTCGTCTATTCCGCGCAGTATTTTATATGTCGTTATCATGTCTCCCCTGACCCTCCTGGCCTCCAGTGTCGTCAGGCCGATTTCCCTCAACCTTTCTTCATAGGACAATCCCCGTAGCTCTGGGACTAGTCTTGTTGCAAACCTTTGCACTTTCTCTAATTTCTTGACGTGCTTGACTAGGTGTGGATTCCAAACTGGTGCTGCATACTCCAGTATGGGCCTGACGTAGATGTTGTACAGAGTCTTAAACGAATCCTTACTGAGGTATCGGAACGCTATCCGTAGGTTTGCCAGGCGCCCGTATGCTGCAGCAGTTATCTGATTGATGTGCGCCTCAGGAGATATGCTCGGTGTTATACTCACCCCCAGATCTTTTTCCTTGAGTGAGGTTTGCAGTCTTTGGCCATCTAAACTATATTGTGTCTGCGGTCTTCTTTGCCCTTCCCCAATCTTCATGACTTTGCATTTGGCAGGGTTAAATTCAAGGAGCCAGTTGCTGGACCAGGCTTGTAGCCTGTCCAGATCTCTTTGTAGTCCTGCCTGATCCTCGTCCGATTCGATTCTTCTCATTAACTTCACATCGTCCGCAAACAAGGACACTTCTGAGTCTATCCCTTCCGTTATGTCATTCACATATACCAAGAACAGCACAGGTCCTAGGACTGACCCCTGTGGAACCCCGCTTGTCACAGGCGCCCACTTTGACACCTCATCACGTACCATGACTCGTTGTTGCCTCCCTGTCAGGTATTCTCTGATCCATTGCAGTGCCTTTCCTGTTATGTGTGCCTGATCCTCTAGCTTTTGCAGTAACCTCTTGTGAGGAACTGTGTCGAAGGCCTTCTTGCAGTCCAAAAAAATGCAGTCGATCCACCCCTCTCTCTCTTGTCTTACTTCTGTCACCTTGTCATAAAACTCTAGTAGGTTTGTGACACAGGATTTTCCTTCCCTGAAACCATGCTGGTTGTCAATTATACACTTGTTTCATTCCAAGTGCTCCACCACTCTCCTCCTGATGATCTTCTCCATGACCTTGCATACTATACACGTTAGTGATACAGGTCTGTAGTTTAGTGCCTCATGTCTGTCTCCCTTTTTAAAAATTGGGACTACATTTGCCATCTTCCATACCTCAGGGAGTTGCCCAGTTTCAAATGATGTGTTGAAGATCTTCGTTAATGGTACACACAATGTCTCTGCTCCCTCTTTAAGGACCCACGGAGAGATGTTGTCTGGTCCCACCGCCTTTGAGGTGTCAAGTTCGCATAGCAGCTTCTTCACCTCCTCCTTGGTTATATGTACCTCGTCCAGCACTTGCTGGTGCACTCCCCTGCTCTGATTTCTTGGAGTCCTACTGGTTTCCACTGTAAATACTTCTTTAAATCTTGTGTTGAGCTCCTGACATACCTCTCGGTCGTTTCTTGTGAATTCCCCATCACCCTTCCTCAGTCTGATTACCTGGTCCTTGACTGTTGTTTTCCTCCTGATGTGGCTGTACAACAGCTTCGGGTCAGTCTTTACTTTTGATGCTATGTCATTTTCATATTGTCTCTGAGCCTCCCTTCTTATCTGTGCATATTCGTTTCTGGCTCTTCGGCTGATTTCTTTATTTTCCTGAGTTCTCTGTCTTCTGTACCTTTTCCATTCTCTAGTGTTAGTGGATTGGTGTGGGTCACATCCTTGGTGTTAGTGGACTGGTGTGCGTCACATCCTGGGTTTTTGGATTGGTGTGGGTCGCATCCTGGGTGTTAGTAGACTAGTGTGGGTCGAATCCTGGGTGTTAGTGGATTGATGTGGGTCACATCCTGGGTGTTAGTTAACTGTTGTGGGTCACAAACTAGGTGTTAGTGGATTGGTGTGGGCCACATCCTGGCTGTTAGTGGACTGCTGCTTGTCACATCCTGGGTGTTAGTTAACTTGTGTGGGTCACATGGTGGGTTTTAGTGGACTGGTGTGGGTCATATCCTGCGTGTTAGTGGACTGGTGTGTGTCTCTTCCTTGTTGTTAGTGGACTGGTGTGGGACACGTCCTGGGTGTTAGTGCACTGGTGTGGGTCTCATCCTGGCTGTTAGTGGACTGGTGTGGGTCACATCCTGGCTGTTAGTGGACTTGTGTGGGTCACATCCTGGGTGTTATTGGATTGGTGTGTCTCATCCTTGCTGTTAGTGGACTGGTGTGGGAAACGTCCTGGGTGTTAGTGGACTTGTGTGGGTCACATCCTGGGTGTTAGTGGACTTGTGTGGGTCACATCCTGGGTGTTAGTGGACTTGTGTGGGTCACATCCTGGGTGTTAGTGGACTTGTGTGGGTCACATCCTGGGTGTTAGTGGACTTGTGTGGGTCACATCCTGGGTGTTAGTGGACTTGTGTGGGTCACATCCTGGGTGTTAGTGGACTTGTGTGGGTCACATCCTGGGTGTTAGTGGACTTGTGTGGGTCACATCCTGGGTGTTAGTGGACTTGTGTGGGTCACATCCTGGGTGTTAGTGGACTTGTGTGGGTCACATCCTGGGTGTTAGTGGACTTGTGTGGGTCACATCCTGGGTGTTAGTGGACTTGTGTGGGTCACATCCTGGGTGTTAGTGGACTTGTGTGGGTCACATCCTGGGTGTTAGTGGACTTGTGTGGGTCACATCCTGGGTGTTAGTGGACTTGTGTGGGTCACATCCTGGGTGTTAGTGGACTTGTGTGGGTCACATCCTGGGTGTTAGTGGACTTGTGTGGGTCACATCCTGGGTGTTAGTGGACTTGTGTGGGTCACATCCTGGGTGTTAGTGGACTTGTGTGGGTCACATCCTGGGTGTTAGTGGACTTGTGTGGGTCACATCCTGGGTGTTAGTGGACTTGTGTGGGTCACATCCTGGGTGTTAGTGGACTTGTGTGGGTCACATCCTGGGTGTTAGTGGACTTGTGTGGGTCACATCCTGGGTGTTAGTGGACTTGTGTGGGTCACATCCTGGGTGTTAGTGGACTTGTGTGGGTCACATCCTGGGTGTTAGTGGACTTGTGTGGGTCACATCCTGGGTGTTAGTGGACTTGTAGACTGGGTCACATCCTAGTGGACTTGTGTGGGTCACATCCTGGGTGTTAGTGGACTTGTGTGGGTCACATCCTGGGTGTTAGTGGACTTGTGTGGGTCACATCCTGGGTGTTAGTGGACTTGTGTGGGTCACATCCTGGGTGTTAGTGGACTTGTGTGGGTCACATCCTGGGTGTTAGTGGACTTGTGTGGGTCACATCCTGGGTGTTAGTGGACTTGTGTGGGTCACATCCTGGGTGTTAGTGGACTTGTGTGGGTCACATCCTGGGTGTTAGTGGACTTGTGTGGGTCACATCCTGGGTGTTAGTGGACTTGTGTGGGTCACATCCTGGGTGTTAGTGGACTTGTGTGGGTCACATCCTGGGTGTTAGTGGACTTGTGTGGGTCACATCCTGGGTGTTAGTGGACTTGTGTGGGTCACATCCTGGGTGTTAGTGGACTTGTGTGGGTCACATCCTGGGTGTTAGTGGACTTGTGTGGGTCACATCCTGGGTGTTAGTGGACTTGTGTGGGTCACATCCTGGGTGTTAGTGGACTTGTGTGGGTCACATCCTGGGTGTTAGTGGACTTGTGTGGGTCACATCCTGGGTGTTAGTGGACTTGTGTGGGTCACATCCTGGGTGTTAGTGGACTTGTGTGGGTCACATCCTGGGTGTTAGTGGACTTGTGTGGGTCACATCCTGGGTGTTAGTGGACTTGTGTGGGTCACATCCTGGGTGTTAGTGGACTTGTGTGGGTCACATCCTGGGTGTTAGTGGACTTGTGTGGGTCACATCCTGGGTGTTAGTGGACTTGTGTGGGTCACATCCTGGGTGTTAGTGGACTTGTGTGGGTCACATCCTGGGTGTTAGTGGACTTGTGTGGGTCACATCCTGGGTGTTAGTGGACTTGTGTGGGTCACATCCTGGGTGTTAGTGGACTTGTGTGGGTCACATCCTGGGTGTTAGTGGACTTGTGTGGGTCACATCCTGGGTGTTAGTGGACTTGTGTGGGTCACATTCTCGGACAAAATGGGCTTAATTTCCGGGAATGCTCTACATAACAAGGAGCTCTGTATATATTGTCATTGATGTGAACTATGGTGCTTGTAAGTTGTGCATGTAGATGTGAAGATTATTATTATTATTATTATTATTATTATTATTATTATTATTGTTGTTGTTATTATTATTAATATTATTATTATTATTATTATTATTATTGTTGTTGTTGTTATTATTATTATTATTATTATTATTATTATTATTATTATTATTATTATTATTATTATTGTTATTATTATTATTATTATTATTATTATTATTATTATTATTATTATTGTTATTATTATTATTATTATTATTATTATTATTATTATTATTATTATTGTTGTTATTATTATTATTATTATTATTATTATTATTATTATTATTATTATTATTATTATTGTTATTATTATTATTATTATTATTATTATTATTATTATTATTATTATTATTATTATTATTATTATTATTATTATTATTATTATTATTATTATTATTGTTATTATTATTATTATTATTATTATTATTATTATTATTATTATTATTATTATTATTATTATTATTATTATTATTATTATTATAATAATAATAAAAATAATTATTATTATTATTATAATAATAATAATTATTATTATTATTATTATTATTATTATTATAATAATAATAATAAAAATAATTATTATTATTATTATTATAATAATTA
Organism: Cherax quadricarinatus; assembly: GCF_038502225.1. Lineage (NCBI taxonomy): Eukaryota > Metazoa > Arthropoda > Malacostraca > Decapoda > Parastacidae > Cherax > Cherax quadricarinatus. The sequence goes on along the minus strand of NC_091351.1, from coordinate 26,512,771 downwards.
TTATTATTATTATTATTATTATTATTATTATAATAATAATAAAAATAATTATTATTATTATTATAATAATTATTATTATTATTATTATTATTATTATTATTATTATTATTATTATTATTATTTTTATTATTATTATTATTTTATCATTATTCACGGTATCGTACTGATTATTGTTCAGTTGTTGTCTCAGATACACTTGTCTAAACATTTACTACTGTACACTTATTATTGTACTATAAAACTATACCACGGGCGGGGATAGAACGCTGGATCAGTGTCAAAACTCCAGACCGTCGCGCTAGCCACTGGGCTGGTGGGTAACACGACGGTCTGGAGTTATGAGACTCTTTGATCGCGGGTTCTATCCCCGTCTGTGGTATGGTTTGTTTGCAATCTTGTCATTGCGATTTCGTGAATCATCATTGCACTATTTTTACCTCTGTTACACTTGTCTAAACATGTGCTACTCTACACTTATTGTACAACTGTTACCTCTGGTACACTTGTCTACACATGTGCTACTGTACACTTATTATTGTACGACTGTTACCTCTGGTACACTTGTCTACACACTGTACTACTGTACACTTATTATTGTACAACTGTTACCTCTGGTACACTTGTCTTCACACTGTACTACTGTACACTTATTATTGTACAACTGTTACCTCTGGTACACTTGTCTACACACTGTACTACTGTACACTTATTATTGTACAACTGTTACCTCTGGTACACTTGTCTTCACACTGTACTACTGTACACTTATTATTGTACAACTGTTACCTCTGGTACACTTGTCTACACACTGTACTACTGTACACTTATTATTGTACAACTGTTACCTCTGGTACACTTGTCTACACACTGTACTACTGTACACTTATTATTGTACAACTGTTGCCTCTGGTACACTTGTCTACACACTGTACTACTGTACACTTATTATTGTACGACTGTTACCTCTGGTTCAACTCAGTTAACAATAAATATTAATATTTATTTTCATTGCTTTTGTTTACTAATGTTTGCTAATGTTTATTATCTATCTAGTAAGACATTATCTTATTTTTCTATTATTTAAGCATAATAACAATGTTTAACTTATTTTTTTTAATTTACAGATAGACTGACAGTCAGTTAACTAATATTAACCTTGTAGAAGACACTCTCCTTCTATATTAACATTACTCTCAACACTCTCCTTCTATGTTAACATTACACTCAACACTCTCCTTCTATATTAACATTACTCTCAACACTCTCCTTCTATGTTAACATTACACTCAACACTCTCCTTCTATATTAACATTACACTCAACACTCTCCTTCTATATTAACATTACACTCAACACGCTCCTTCTATATTAACATTATACTCAACACTCTCCTTCTATATTAACATTACACTCAACACTCTTTTTCTATATTAACATTACACTCAACACTCTCCTTCTATGTTAACATTACACTCAACACTCTCCTTCTATATTAACATTACACTCAACACTCTTCTTCTATATTAACATTACACTCAACACTCTCCTTCTATGTTAACATTACACTCAACACTCTCCTTCTATATTAACATTACACTCAACACTCTTTTTCTATATTAACATTACACACAACAATCTCCTTCTATATTAACATTACACACAACACGCTCCTTCTATGTTAACATTACACTCAACACGCTCCTTCTATATTAACATTACACTCAACACGCTCCTTCTATATTAACATTATACTCAACACGCTCCTTCTATATTAACATTACACACAACACGCTCCTTCTATATTAACATTACACTCAACACGCTCCTTCTATATTAACATTACACACAACACGCTCCTTCTATGTTAACATTACACTCAACACGCTCCTTCTATATTAACATTACACTCAACACGCTCCTTCTATATTAACATTATACTCAACACTCTCCTTCTATATTAACATTACACTCAACACTCTTTTTCTATATTAACATTACACTCAACAATCTCCTTCTATATTAACATTACACTCAACACGCTCCTTCTATATTAACATTACACTCAACACTCTTTTTCTATATTAACATTACACTCAACAATCTCCTTCTATATTAACATTACACTCAACACTCTTTTTCTATATTAACATTACACTCAACACTCTCCTTCTATATTAACATTACACTCAACACTCTCCTTCTATATTAACATTACACTCAACACTCTCCTTCTATATTAACATTACACTCAACACTCTCCTTCTATATTAACATTACACTCAACACGCTCCTTCTATATTAACATTACACTCAACACTCTCCTTCTATATTAACATTACACTCAACACTCTCCTTCTATATTAACATTACACTCAACACGCTCCTTCTATATTAACATTACACTCAACACTCTCCTTCTATATTAACATTACACTCAACACTCTCCTTCTATATTAACATTACACTCAACACGCTCCTTCTATATTAACATTACGCTCAACACTCTCCTTCTATATTAACATTACACTCAACAATCTCCTTCTATATTAACATTACACTTAACACTCTCCTTCTATATTAACATTACACAACACGCTCCTTCTATATTAACATTACACTCAACACGCTCCTTCTATATTAACATTACACTCAACACTCTCCTTCTATATTAACATTGCAGTGAACACGCTCCTCCTCTATGTTAACATTACAGTATACAGGTAGTTACAGTATTAACATTACAGTATACAGGTAGCTACAGTATTAACATTACAGTATACAGGCAGCTACAGTATTAAAATTACTGTATACAGGCAGCTACAGTATTAACATTACAGTATAGAGTCAGCTACAGTATTAACATTACAGTATACAGTCAGCGACAGCATTAACATTACAGTATACAGGTAGCTACAGTATTAACATTACAGTATAGAGGCAGCTACAGTATTAACATTACAGTATAGAGGCAGCTACAGTATTAACATTACAGTATACAGGTAGCTACAGCATTAACATTACAGTATACAGGCAGCTACAGTATTAACATTACAGTATACAGGCAGCTTCAGTATTAACATTACAGTATACAGGTAGCTACAGTATTAACATTACAGTATACAGGTAGCTACAGTATTAACATTACAGTATACAGGCAGCTACAGTATTAACATTACAGTATACAGGCAGCTACAGTATTAAAATTACATTATACAGGCAGCTACAGTATTAAAATTACTGTATACAGGCAGCTACAGTATTAACATTACAGTATACAGGTAGCTACAGCATTAACATTACAGTATACAGGTAGCTACAGTATTAACATTATGGTATACAGGTAGCTACAGTATTAACATTACAGTATACAGGTAGCTACAGCATTAACATTACAGCATACAGGTAGCTACAGTATTAACATTACAGTATACAGGTAGCTACAGCATTAACATTACAGTATACAGGTAGCTACAGTATTAACATTACAGTATACAGGTAGCTACAGTATTAACATTACAGTATACAGGTAGCTACAGCATTAACATTACAGCATACAGGTAGCTACAGCATTAACATTACAGAATACAGGTAGCTACAGTATTAACATTACAGTATACAGGTAGCTACAGTATTAACATTACAGTATACAGGTAGCTACAGTATTAACATTACAGTATACAGGTAGCTACAGTATTAACATTACAGTATACAGGTAGCTACAGTATTAACATTACAGTATACAGGTAGCTACAGTATTAACATTACAGTATACAGGTAGCTACAGTATTAACATTACAGTATACAGGTAGCTACAGTATTAACATTACAGTATACAGGTAGCTACAGTATTAACATTACAGTATACAGGCAGCTACAGTATTAACATTACAGCATACAGGTAGCTACAGCATTAACATTACAGTATACAGGTAGCTTCATTATTAACATTACAGTATACAGGTAGCTACGGTATTAACATTACATTATACAGGTAGCTACAGTATTAACATTACAGAATACAGGCAGCTACAGTATTAACATTACAGTATACAGGCAGCTTCAGTATTAACATTACAGTATACAGGTAGCTACAGTATTAACATTACAGTATACAGGTAGCTACAGTATTAACATTACAGTATACAGGTAGCTACAGTATTAACATTACAGTATACAGGTAGCTTCAACATTAACATTACAGTATACAGGGAGCGACAGTGTTAACATTACCGTATACAGATAGCTACAGTATTAACTTTACAGTATACAGGTAGCTACAGTATTAACATAACAGTATACAGTCAGCTACGGTATTAACGTTACAGTATTACCTGGAGTTTACCTGGAGAGAGTTCCGGGGGTCAACGCCCCCGCGGCCCGGTCTTCGACCAGGCCTCCTGGTGGATCAGAGCCTGATCAACCAGGCTGTTGCTGCTTTCTGCACGCAAACCAACGTCATTTTTCTAGCAGATGCGATTGATACAACGTTATGGTCCTTGAAGGTGAGATCCTCCGACATGATCACTCCCAGGTCTTTGACGTTGGTGTTTCCCTCTATTTTGTGGCCAGAATTTGTTTTGTACTCTGATGAAGATTTTATTTCCTCGTGTTTACCATGTGTGAGTAATTGAAATTTCTCATCGTTGAACTTCATATTGTTTTCTGCAGCCCACTGAAAGATTTGGTTGATGTCCGCCTGGAGCCTTGCAGTGTCTGCAATGGAAGACACTGTCATTCAGATTCGGGTGTCATCTGCAAAGGAAGACACGGTGCTGTGGCTGACATCCTTGTCTATGTCGGATATGAGGATGAGGAACAAGATGGGAGCGAGTACTGTGCCTTGTGGAACAGAGCTTTTCACCGTAGCTGCCTCGGACTTTACTCTGTTGACGACTACTCTCTGTGTTCTGTTAGGGAGGAAATTATAGATCCATCGACCAACTTTTCCTGTTATTCCTTTAGCACGCATTTTGTGCGCTATTACGCCATGGTCACACTTGTCGAATGCTTTTGCAAAGTCTGTATATATTACATCTGCATTCTTTTTGTCTTCTAGTGCATTTAGGACCTTGTCGTAGTGATCCAATAGTTGAGACAGACAGGAGCGACCTGTTCTAAACCGTTGCCCTGGGTTGTGTAACTGATGGGTTTCTCGATGGGTGGTGATCTTGCTTCTTAGGACCCTTTCAAAGATTTTTATGTTATGGGTTGTTAGTGCTATTGGTCAGTAGTTCTTTGCTGTTGCTTAATGCCCCCTTTGTGGAGTAGGGCTATGTCTGTTGTTTTTAGTAACTGTGGGACGACCCTCGTGTCCATGCTCCCTCTCCATAGGATGGAAAAGGCTCGTGATAGGGGATTCTTGCAGTTCTTGATGAACACGGAGTTCCACGAGTCTGGCCCTGGGGCAGAGTGCATGGGCATGTCATTTATCGCCTGTTCGAAGTCATTTGGTGTCAGGATAACATCGGATAGGCTTGTGTTAATCAAATTTTGTGGCTCTCTCATAAAAAATTTATTTTGATCTTCGACTCTCAGACTGGTTAGCGGCTTGCTAAAAACTGAGTCATACTGGGACTTGAGTAGCTCACTCATTTCCTTGCTGTCATCTGTGTAGGACCCATTTTAGCTACCCAATAGGTAGTTACAGTATTAACATAACAGTATACAGTCAGCTACAGTATTAACATTACAGTATACAGGTAGCTACAGTATTAACATTACAGTATATAGGTAACTACAGTATTAACATTACAGTATACAGGTAGCTACAGTATTAACTTTAAAGTATACAGGTAGCTACAGTATTAACATTACAGTATACAGGTAGCTACAGTATTAACATCACAGTATACAGGTAGCTACAGTATTAACATTACAGTAGACAGGCAGCTACAGTATTAAAATTACAGTATACCGGCAGCTACAGTATTATAATTACAGTATACAGGCAGCTACAGTAATAACATTACAGTATACAGGCAGCTTCAGTATTAAAATTACAGTATACAGGCAGCTACAGTATTAACATTACAGTATACAGGCAGCAACAGTACTAACATTACAGTATACAGGCAGCTACAGTATTAAAATTACAGTATACAGGCAGCTACAGTATTAAAATTACAATATACAGGCAGCTACAGTATTAACATTACAGTATACTGGTAGCTACAGTATTAACATTACAGTATACAGGTAGCTACAGTATTAACATTACAGTATACAGATAGCTACAGTATTAACATTACAGTATACAACGGTTAGGTATCTTTATTTTGAAACGTTTCGCCTACACAGTAGGCTTCTTCAGTCGAGTACAGAAAATTTGATAGAAGCAGAAGAGACTTGAAGACGATGTAATCAGTCCATCACCCTTAAAGTTTTGAGGTGCTCAGTCCCTCAGTCTGGAGAAGAGCATTGTTCCGAAGTCTGAAACAATATGAAGTTGAATGGACAGGATGGAGCCTTATATAGCGCCAGGAGGTGAGACGTAGGTCACTTTGGGAGGTCAGGTCCCTCTCAAATTCAGCCGTTCTCACTAGTAGAAGTTGTCGAAGTAGATTTCAGGTCTGTACCAAGATACCCTTGTGTTGCAGTGTCTGACAGATTGAACATTAAAATGGTATTAAATACCGACAGGTTGTTAGGTAAGACACATATGCAACGGTTAGGTATCTTTATTTTGAAAAGTTTCGCCTACACAGTAGGCTTCTTCAGTCAAGTACAGAAAAGTTGATAGAAGCAGAAGAGACTTGAAGACGATGTAATCAGTCCATCCTGTCCATTCAACTTCATATTGTTTCAGACTTCGGAACAATGCTCTTCTCCAGACTGAGGGACTGACCACCTCAAAACTTTAAGGGTGATGGACTGATTACATCGTCTTCAAGTCTCTTCTGCTTCTATCAACTTTTCTGTACTCGACTGAAGAAGCCTACTGTGTAGGCGAAACGTTTCAAAATAAAGATACCTAACCGTTGCATATGTGTCTTACCTAACAACCTGTCGGTATTTAATACCATTTTAATGTTCACATTACAGTATACAGGTAGCTACAGTATTAACATTACAGTATACAGGTAGCTACAGTATTAACTTTACAGTATACAGGTAGCTACAGTATTAACATAACAGTATACAGTCAGCTACAGTATTTACGTTACAGTATTACCTGGAGTTTACCTGGAGAGAGTTCCGGGGGTCAACGCCCCCGCGGCCCGGTCATCGACCAGGCCTCCTTGTGGATCAGAGCCTGATCAACCAGGCTGTTGCTGCTTTCTGCACGCAAACCAACGTACGAGCCACAGCCCGGCTGGTCAGGAACCGACTTTAGGTGCTTGTCCAGTGCCAGCTTGAAGACTGCCAGGGGTCTGTTGGTAATCTCCCTTATGTATGCTGGGAGGCAGTTGAACAGTCTCGGGCCCCTGACACTTATTGTATGGTCTCCTAACGTGCTAGTGACACCCATGCTTTTCATTGGGGGGATGGTGCATCGTCTGCCAAGTCTTTTGCTTTCGTAGCGAGTGATTTTCGTGTGCAAGTTCGGTACTAGTCCCTCTAGGATTTTCCAGGTGTATATAATCATGTATCTCTCCCGCCTGCGTTCCAAGGAATACAGGTTTAGGAACCTCAAGCGCTCCCAGTAATTGAGGTGTTTTATCTCCGTTATGCGCGCCGTGAAGGTTCTCTGTACATTTTCTAGGTCAGCAATTTCACCTGCCTTGAAAGGTGCTGTTAGTGTCCAGCATTATTCCAGCCTAGATAGAACAAGTGACCTCAAGAGTGTCATCATGAGCTTGGCCTCCCTAGTTTTGAAGGTTTTCATTATCCATCCTGTCATTTTTCTAGCAGATGCGATTGATACAACGTTATGGTCCTTGAAGGTGAGATCCTCCGACATGATCACTCCCAGGTCTTTGACGTTGGTGTTTCCCTCTATTTTGTGGCCAGAATTTGTTTTGTACTCTGATGAATATTTTATTTCCTCGTGTTTACCATATCTGAGTAATTGAAATTTCTCATCGTTGAACTTCATATTGTTTTCTGCAGCCCACTGAAAGATTTGGTTGATGTCGGCCTGGAGCCTTGCAGTGTCTGCAATTTAAGACACTGTCATGCAGATTCGGGTGTCATCTGCAAAGGAAGACACGGTGCTGTGGCTGACATCCTTGTCTATGTCGGATATGAGGATGAGGAACAACATGGGAGCGAGTACTGTGCCTTGTGGTACAGAGCTTTTCACCGTAGGTGCCTCGGACTTTACTCTGTTGACGACTACTCTCTGTGTTCTGTTAGGGAGGAAATTATAGATCCATCGACCGACTTTTCCTGTTATTCCTTTAGCACGCATTTTGTGCGCTATTACGCCATGGTCACACTTGTCGAATGCTTTTGCAAAGTCTGTATATATTACATCTGCATTCTTTTTGTCTTCTAGTGCATTTAGGACCTTGTCGTAGTGATCCAATAGTTGAGACAGACAGGAGCGACCTGTTCTAAACCCATGTTGCCCTGGGTTGTGTAACTGATGGGTTTCTCGATGGGTGGTGATCTTGCTTCTTAGGACCCTTTCAAAGATTTTTATGTTATGGGATGTTAGTGCTATTGGTCAGTAGTTCTTTGCTGTTGCTTAATGCCCCCTTTGTGGAGTGGGGCTATGTCTGTTGTTTTTAGTAACTGTGGGACGACCCTCGTGTCCATGCTCCCTCTCCATAGGATGGAAAAGGCTCGTGATAGGGGATTCTTGCAGTTCTTGATGAACACGGAGTTCCATGAGTCTGGCCCTGGGGCAGAGTGCATGGGCATGTCATTTATCGCCTGTTCGAAGTCATTGGTGTCAGGATAACATCGGATAGGCTTGTGTTAATCAAATTTTATGGCTCTCTCACAAAAAATTTATTTTGATCTTCGACTCTCAGACTGGTTAGCGGCTTACTAAAAACTGAGTCATACTGGGACTTGAGTAGCTCACTCATTTCCTTGCTGTCATCTGTGTAGGACCCATTTTAGCTACCCAATAGGTAGTTACAGTATTAACATAACAGTATACAGTCAGCTACAGTATTAACATTACAGTATACAGGTAGCTACAGTATTAACATTACAGTATATAGGTAACTACAGTATTAACATTACAGTATACAGGTAGCTACAGTATTAACTTTAAAGTATACAGGTAGCTACAGTATTAACATTACAGTATACAGGTAGCTACAGTATTAACATCACAGTATACAGGTAGCTACAGTATTAACATTACAGTAGACAGGCAGCTACAGTATTAAAATTACAGTATACCGGCAGCTACAGTATTATAATTACAGTATACAGGCAGCTACAGTAATAACATTACAGTATACAGGCAGCTTCAGTATTAAAATTACAGTATACAGGCAGCTACAGTATTAACATTACAGTATACAGGCAGCAACAGTACTAACATTACAGTATACAGGCAGCTACAGTATTAAAATTACAGTATACAGGCAGCTACAGTATTAAAATTACAATATACAGGCAGCTACAGTATTAACATTACAGTATACTGGTAGCTACAGTATTAACATTACAGTATACAGGTAGCTACAGTATTAACATTACAGTATACAGATAGCTACAGTATTAACATTACAGTATACAACGGTTAGGTATCTTTATTTTGAAACGTTTCGCCTACACAGTAGGCTTCTTCAGTCGAGTACAGAAAATTTGATAGAAGCAGAAGAGACTTGAAGACGATGTAATCAGTCCATCACCCTTAAAGTTTTGAGGTGCTCAGTCCCTCAGTCTGGAGAAGAGCATTGTTCCGAAGTCTGAAACAATATGAAGTTGAATGGACAGGATGGAGCCTTATATAGCGCCAGGAGGTGAGACGTAGGTCACTTTGGGAGGTCAGGTCCCTCTCAAATTCAGCCGTTCTCACTAGTAGAAGTTGTCGAAGTAGATTTCAGGTCTGTACCAAGATACCCTTGTGTTGCAGTGTCTGACAGATTGAACATTAAAATGGTATTAAATACCGACAGGTTGTTAGGTAAGACACATATGCAACGGTTAGGTATCTTTATTTTGAAAAGTTTCGCCTACACAGTAGGCTTCTTCAGTCAAGTACAGAAAAGTTGATAGAAGCAGAAGAGACTTGAAGACGATGTAATCAGTCCATCCTGTCCATTCAACTTCATATTGTTTCAGACTTCGGAACAATGCTCTTCTCCAGACTGAGGGACTGACCACCTCAAAACTTTAAGGGTGATGGACTGATTACATCGTCTTCAAGTCTCTTCTGCTTCTATCAACTTTTCTGTACTCGACTGAAGAAGCCTACTGTGTAGGCGAAACGTTTCAAAATAAAGATACCTAACCGTTGCATATGTGTCTTACCTAACAACCTGTCGGTATTTAATACCATTTTAATGTTCACATTACAGTATACAGGTAGCTACAGTATTAACATTACAGTATACAGGTAGCTACAGTATTAACTTTACAGTATACAGGTAGCTACAGTATTAACATAACAGTATACAGTCAGCTACAGTATTTACGTTACAGTATTACCTGGAGTTTACCTGGAGAGAGTTCCGGGGGTCAACGCCCCCGCGGCCCGGTCATCGACCAGGCCTCCTTGTGGATCAGAGCCTGATCAACCAGGCTGTTGCTGCTTTCTGCACGCAAACCAACGTACGAGCCACAGCCCGGCTGGTCAGGAACCGACTTTAGGTGCTTGTCCAGTGCCAGCTTGAAGACTGCCAGGGGTCTGTTGGTAATCTCCCTTATGTATGCTGGGAGGCAGTTGAACAGTCTCGGGCCCCTGACACTTATTGTATGGTCTCCTAACGTGCTAGTGACACCCATGCTTTTCATTGGGGGGATGGTGCATCGTCTGCCAAGTCTTTTGCTTTCGTAGCGAGTGATTTTCGTGTGCAAGTTCGGTACTAGTCCCTCTAGGATTTTCCAGGTGTATATAATCATGTATCTCTCCCGCCTGCGTTCCAAGGAATACAGGTTTAGGAACCTCAAGCGCTCCCAGTAATTGAGGTGTTTTATCTCCGTTATGCGCGCCGTGAAGGTTCTCTGTACATTTTCTAGGTCAGCAATTTCACCTGCCTTGAAAGGTGCTGTTAGTGTCCAGCATTATTCCAGCCTAGATAGAACAAGTGACCTCAAGAGTGTCATCATGAGCTTGGCCTCCCTAGTTTTGAAGGTTTTCATTATCCATCCTGTCATTTTTCTAGCAGATGCGATTGATACAACGTTATGGTCCTTGAAGGTGAGATCCTCCGACATGATCACTCCCAGGTCTTTGACGTTGGTGTTTCCCTCTATTTTGTGGCCAGAATTTGTTTTGTACTCTGATGAATATTTTATTTCCTCGTGTTTACCATATCTGAGTAATTGAAATTTCTCATCGTTGAACTTCATATTGTTTTCTGCAGCCCACTGAAAGATTTGGTTGATGTCGGCCTGGAGCCTTGCAGTGTCTGCAATTTAAGACACTGTCATGCAGATTCGGGTGTCATCTGCAAAGGAAGACACGGTGCTGTGGCTGACATCCTTGTCTATGTCGGATATGAGGATGAGGAACAACATGGGAGCGAGTACTGTGCCTTGTGGTACAGAGCTTTTCACCGTAGGTGCCTCGGACTTTACTCTGTTGACGACTACTCTCTGTGTTCTGTTAGGGAGGAAATTATAGATCCATCGACCGACTTTTCCTGTTATTCCTTTAGCACGCATTTTGTGCGCTATTACGCCATGGTCACACTTGTCGAATGCTTTTGCAAAGTCTGTATATATTACATCTGCATTCTTTTTGTCTTCTAGTGCATTTAGGACCTTGTCGTAGTGATCCAATAGTTGAGACAGACAGGAGCGACCTGTTCTAAACCCATGTTGCCCTGGGTTGTGTAACTGATGGGTTTCTCGATGGGTGGTGATCTTGCTTCTTAGGACCCTTTCAAAGATTTTTATGTTATGGGATGTTAGTGCTATTGGTCAGTAGTTCTTTGCTGTTGCTTAATGCCCCCTTTGTGGAGTGGGGCTATGTCTGTTGTTTTTAGTAACTGTGGGACGACCCTCGTGTCCATGCTCCCTCTCCATAGGATGGAAAAGGCTCGTGATAGGGGATTCTTGCAGTTCTTGATGAACACGGAGTTCCATGAGTCTGGCCCTGGGGCAGAGTGCATGGGCATGTCATTTATCGCCTGTTCGAAGTCATTGGTGTCAGGATAACATCGGATAGGCTTGTGTTAATCAAATTTTATGGCTCTCTCATAAAAAATTTATTTTGATCTTCGACTCTCAGACTGGTTAGCGGCTTACTAAAAACTGAGTCATACTGGGACTTGAGTAGCTCACTCATTTCCTTGCTGTCATCTGTGTAGGACCCATTTTAGCTACCCAATAGGTAGTTACAGTATTAACATAACATTATACAGTCAGCTACAGTATTAACATTACAGTATACAGGTAGCTACAGTATTAACATTACAGTATATAGGTAACTACAGTATTAACATTACAGTATACAGGTAGCTACAGTATTAACTTTACAGTATACAGGTAGCTACAGTATTAACATTACAGTATACAGGTAGCTACAGTATTAACATTACAGTATACAGGTAGTAATAAAGTTGGTAGAATTACCGACAATATGTAAAGTAAAAGGACACAAGTGCAACTAATGTGACATTTATTGTGGCAACGTTTCGCTCTCCAGGAGCTTTATCAAGCCATTACAAACAATACATGGACACAGAGGGTATATAAAGGCTCAGAGTGAGGTGAATACTAGTGAGGTACCATTTCGATGTTCACTAGTGGTAGTAGTAGTAGTAGTAGTAGTAGTAGTAGTGGTAGTGACAAAAGTAATACAATATGGTAGAGCAATTAATTCGTACATGAGTAAAAGGATATAAAAGCTATTACTTGGGTAATATAGCTTTTATATCCTTTTACTCATGTACGAATTAATTGCTCTACCATATTGTATTACTTTTGTCACTACCACTACTACTACTACTACCACTAGTGAACATCGAAATGGTACCTCACTAGTATTCACCTCACTCTGAGCCTTTATATACCCTCTGTGTCCATGTATTGTTTGTAATGGCTTGATAAAGCTCCTGGAGAGCGAAACGTTGCCACAATGAATGTCACATTAGTTGCACTTGTGTCCTTTTACTTTACAGTATACAGGTAGCTACAGTATTAACATTACAGTATACAGGCAGCTACAGTATTAAAATTACAGTATACCGGCAGCTACAGTATTATAATTACAGTATACAGGCAGCTACAGTAATAACATTACAGTATACAGGCAGCTACAGTATTAAAATTACAGTATACAGGCAGCTACAGTATTAACATTACAGTATACAGGCAGCAACAGTACTAACATTACAGTATACAGGCAGCTACAGTATTAAAATTACAGTATACAGGCAGCTACAGTATTAAAATTACAATATACAGGCAGCTACAGTATTAACATTACAGTATACTGGTAGCTACAGTATTAACATTACAGTATACAGGTAGCTACAGTATTATAATTACAGTATACAACGGTTAGGTATCTTTATTTTGAAGCGTTTCGCATACACAGTAGGCTTCTTCAGTCGAGTACAGAAAAGTTGATAGAAGCAGAAGAGACTTGAAGACGATGTAATCAGTCCATCACCCTTAAAGTTTTGAGGTGCTCAGTCCCTCAGTCTGGAGAAGAGCATTGTTCCGAAGTCTGAAACAATATGAAGTTGAATGGACAGGATGGAGCCTTATATAGCGCCAGGAGGTGAGACGTAGGTCACTTTGGGAGGTCAGGTCCCTCTCAAATTCAGCCGTTCTCACTAGTAGAAGTTGTCGAAGTAGATTTCAGGTCTGTACCAAGATACCCTTGTGTTGCAGTGTCTGACAGATTGAACATTAAAATGGTATTAAATACCGACAGGTTGTTAGGTAAGACACATATGCAACGGTTAGGTATCTTTATTTTGAAACGTTTCGCCTACACAGTAGGCTTCTTCAGTCGAGTACAGAAAAGTTGATAGAAGCAGAAGACGATGTAATCAGTCGATGTAATCCTGTCCTTTCAACTTCATGTTGTTTCAGGCTTCGGAACAATGCTCTTCTCCAGACTGAGGGACTGACCACCTCAAAACTTTAAGGGTGATGGACTGATTACATCGTCTTCAAGTCTCTTCTGCTTCTATCAACTTTTCTGTACTCGACTGAAGAAGCCTACTGTGTAGGCGAAACGTTTCGAAATAAAGATACCTAACCGTTGCATATGTGTCTTACCTAACAACCTGTCGGTATTTAATACCATTTTAATGTTCACATTACAGTATACAGGTAGCTACAGTATTAACATTACAGTATACAGGTAGCTACAGTGTTAACTTTACAGTATACAGGTAGCTACAGTATTAACATTACAGTATACAGGTAGCTACAGTATTAACATTACAGTATACAGGTAGCTACAGTATTAACATTACAGTATACAGTCAGCTACAGTATTAACATAACAGTATACAGTCAGCTACAGTATTAACATTACAGTATACAGGTAGCTACAGTATTAAAATTACAGTATACAGACAGCTACGGTATTAACATTACAGTATACAGGTAGCTACAGTATTAACATTACAGTATACAGATAGCTACAATATTAACATTACAGTATACAGGTAGCTACAGTATTAAAATAACAGTATACAGTCAGCTACAGTATTAACGTTACAGTAGTACCTGGAGTTTACCTGGAGAAAGTTCCGGGGGTCAACGCCCCCGCGCCCGGTCTGCGACCAGGCCTCCTGGTGGATCAGAGCCTGATCAACAAGGCTCTTGCTGCTGGATGCACGCAAACCAACGTACGAGCCTCAGCCCTGCTGGTCAGGAACCGACTTTAGGTGCTTGTCCAGTGCCAGCTTGAAGACTGCCAGGGGTCTGTTGGTAATCCCCCTTATGTATGCTGGGAGGCAGTTGTACAGATCCGGCCTCTGACACTTATTGTATGGTATCCTAACGTATTAGTGACACCCCTGCTTTTCATTGGGGATATGGTGCATCGTCTGCCAAGTCTTTTGCTTTCGTAGCGTGTGATTTTCGTGTGCAAGTTCGGTACTAGTCCATCTAGGATTTTCCAGGTGTATATAATCATGTATCTCTCCCGCCTGCGTTCCAGGGAATACAGGTTTAGGAACCTCAAGTGCTCCCAGTAATTGAGGTGTTTTATCTCCGTTATGCGCGCCGTGAAGGTTCGCTGTACATTTTCTAGGTCAGCAATTTCACCTGCCTTGAAAGGTGCTGTCAGTGTGCAGCAATATTCCAGCCTAGATAGAACAAGTGACCTGATGAGTGTCATCATGGGCTTGGCCTCCCTTGTTTTGAAGGTTCTCATTATCCATCCTGCCATTTTTCTAGCAGATGCGATTGATACAATGTTATGGTCCTCGAAGGTGAGATCCTCCGACATGATCACTCCCAGGTCTTTGACGTTGGTGTTTCCCTCTATTTTGTGGCCAGAATTTGTTTTGTACTCTGATGAAGATTTAATTTCCTCGTGTTTACCATATCTGAGTAATTGAAATTTCTCATCGTTGAACTTCATATTGTTTTCTGCAGCCCACTGAAAAATTTGGTTGATGACCGCCTGGAGCCTTGCAGTGTCTGCAATGGAAGACACTGTTATGCAGATTCGGGTGTCATCTGCAAAGGAAGACACGGTGCTGTGGCTGACATCCTTGTCTATGTCGGATATGAGGATGAGGAACAAGATGGGAGCGAGTACTGTGAAATGTGGAACAGAGCTTTTCACCGTAGCTGCCTCGGACTTTACTCTGTTGACGACTACTCTCTGTGTTCTGTTAGGGAGGAAATTATAGATTCATCGACCGACTTTTCCTGTTATTCCTTTAGCACGCATTTTGTGCGCTATTACGCCATGGTCACACTTGTCGAAGGCTTTTGAAAAGTCTGTATATATTACATCTGCATTCTTTTTGTCTTCTAGTGCATTTAGGACCTTGTCGTAGTGATCCAATAGTTGAGACAGACAGGAGCGACCTGTTCTAAACCCATGTTGCCCTGGGTTGTGTAACTGATGGGTTTCTAGATGGGTGGTGATCTTGCTTCTTAGGACCCTTTCAAAGATTTTTATGATATGAGATGTTAGTGCTATTGGTCTATAGTTCTTTGCTGTTGCTTAATGCCCTCTTTGTGGAGTGGGGCTATGTCTGTTGATTTAGTAACTGTGGGACGACTCCCGTGTCCATGCTCCCTCTCCATAGGATGGAAAAGGCTCGTGATAGGGGATTCTTGCAGTTCTTGATGAACACGGAGTTCCATGAGTCTGGCCCTGGGGCAAAGTGCATGGGCATGTCATTTATCGCCTGTTCGAAGTCATTTGGTGTCAGGATAACATCGGATAGGCTTGTGTTAATCAAATTTTGTGGCTCTCTCATAAAAAATTTATTTTGATCTTCGACTCTCAGTCTGGTTAGCGGCTTGCTAAAAACTGAGTCACACTGGGACTTGAGTAGCTCACTCATTTCCTTGCTGTCATCTGTGTAGGACCCATCTTAGCTACCCAATAGGTAGCTACAGTATTAACATAACAGTATACAGTCAGCTACAGTATTAACATTACAGTATACAGGTAGCTACAGTATTAACTTTACAGTATACAGGTAACTACAGCATTAACATTACAGTATGCTGGTAGCTACAGTATTAACATTACAGTATACAGGTAGCTACAGTATTAACATTACAGTATACAGGTAGCTACAGTAATAACATTACAGTATACAGGTAGCTACAGTGTTAACATTACAGTATACAGGCAGCTACAGTATTAAAATTACAGTATACAGGCAGCTACAGTATAAAAATTACAGTATACAGGCAGCTACAGTAATAACATTACAGTATACAGGCAGCTACAGTATAAAAATTACAGTATACAGGCAGCTACAGTATTAACAGTACAGTATACAGGCAGCTACAGTACTAACATTACAGTATACAGGCAGCTACAGTATTACAATTACAGTATACAGGCAGCTACAGTATTAAAATTACATTATACAGGCAGCTACAGTATTAACATTACAGTATACAGGTGGCTACAATATTAACATTACAGTATAGAGGTAGCTCCAGTATTAACATTACAGTATACAGGTAGCTACAGTATTAATATTACAGTATACAGGTAGCTACAGTATTAACATTACAGTGTAAAGGTAGCTACAGTATTAACATTACAGTATACAGGCAGATACAGTGTTAACATTACAACATGCAGTCAGCTACAGTATTAACATACAGTATACAGGCATCTACAGTATTAACATTGCAGTATACAGGCAGCTACAGTATACAGTCAACTACAGAATTAACATTACAGTACACAGGCAGCTGCAGTATTAACATGACAGTATACAGGCAGCTACAGTATTAACATTACAGTATACAAGCAGCAACAGTATTAACATTACAGTTTTTAGTCTGCTACATTATTAACATTACAGTATAGAATCAGCTACAGTATTAATATTACAGTGTACATACAGCTACAGTATTAACATTACAGTATACAGGCAGCTACAGTATACAGTCAGCTACAGTATTAGCATTACAGTATACAGGCAGCTACAGTATTAACATTACAGTATGCTGGCAGCTTCATCATTAACATTACAGTATACAGGCAGCTACAGTATTAAAATTACAGTATACAGGCAGCTACAGTATTAAAATTACAGTATACAGGCAGCTACAGTATTAACATTACAGTATACAGGCAGATGCAGTATTAACATGAGAGTATACAGGCAGCTACAGTATTAACATTACAGTATACTGGCAGCTACATCACTAACATTACAGTATACAGGCAGCTACACTATTAAAATTACATTATACAGGCAGCTACCGTATTAAAATTACAGTATACAGGCAGCTACAGTATTAACATTACAGTATAAAGGTAGCTAGAGCATTAACATTACAGTATACAGGCAGCTTCAATATTAACATTACAGTATACAGGTAGCTACAGTATTAACATTACAGTATACAGGCAGCTACAGTATTAACATTACAGTAAACATGTAGCTACAGTATTAACATTACAGTATACAGGTAGCTACAGTATTAACATTGCAGTATACAGGTAGCTACAGTATTAACATTACAGTATACAGGCAGCTACAGTATTAACATTACAGTATACAGGTAGCTACAGTATTAACATTACAGTACAGAGGCAGCTACAGTATTAACATTACAGTATACAGGCAGCTACAGTATTAACATTACAGTATACAGGCAGCTACAGTATTAACATTACAGTATACAGGTAGCTACAGTATTAAAATTACATTATACAGGCAGCTACAGTATTAAAATTACAGTATACAGGCAGCTACAGTATTAACATTACAGTATACAGGCTGCTACAGTATTAACATTACAGTATACAGGTAGCTACAGTATTAACTTTACAGTATACAGGTAACTACAGCATTAACATTACAGTATGCAGGTAGCTACAGTATTAACATTACAGTATACAGGTAGCTACAATATTAACATTACAGTATACAGGTAGCTACAGTAATAACATTACAGAATACAGGGAGCTACAGTATTAACATTACAGTATACAGGCAGCTACAGTATTAAAATTACAGTATACAGGCAGCTACAGTATTAAAATTACAGTATACAGGCAGCTACAGTAATAACTTTACAGTATACAGGCAGCTACAGTATAAAAATTACAGTATACAGGCAGCTACAGTATTAACAGTACAGTATACAGGCAGCTACAGTACTAACATTACAGTATACAGGCAGCTACAGTATTAAAATTACAGTATACAGGCAGCTACAGTATTAAAATTACATTATACAGGCAGCTACCGTATTAACATTACAGTATACAGGTGGCTACAATATTAACATTACAGTATAGAGGTAGCTACAGTATTAACATTACAGTATACAGGTAGCTACAGTATAAATATTACAGTATACAGGTAGCTACAGTATTAACATTACAGTGTACAGGTAGCTACAGTATTAACATTACAGTATACAGGCAGATACAGTGTTAACATTACAACATGCATTCATCTACAGTATTAACATTACAGTATACAGACATCTACAGTATTAACATTGCAGTATACAGGCAGCTACAGTATACAGTCAACTACAGAATTAACATTACAGTACACAGGCAGCTGCAGTATTAGCATCTGCTAGAAAAATGACAGGATGGATAATGAGAACCTTCAAAACTAGGGAGGCCAAGCCCATGATGACACTCTTCAGGTCACTTGTTCTTTCTAGGCTGGAATATTGCTGCACTCTAACAGCACCTTTCAAGGCAGGTGAAATTGCCGACCTAGAAAATGTACAGAGAACTTTCACGGCGCGCATAACGGAGATAAAACACCTCAATTACTGGGAGCGCTTGAGGTTTCTAAACCTGTATTCCCTGGAACCCAGGAGGGAGAGATACATGATTATATACACATGGAAAATCCTAGAGGGACTAGTACCGAACTTGCACACGAAAATCACTCACTACGAAAGCAAAAGACTTGGCAGACGATGCACCATCACCCCAATGAAAAGCAGGGGTGTCACTAGCACGTTAAGAGACCATACAATAAGTGTCAGGGGCCCGAGACTGTTCAACTGCCTCCCAGCACACATAAGGGGGATTACCAACAGACCCCTGGCAGCCTTCAAGCTGGCACTGGACAAGCACCTAAAGTCAGTTCCTGATCAGCCGGGCTGTGGCTCGTACGTTGGTTTGCGTGCAGCCAGCAGCAACAGCCTGGTTGATCAGGCGCTGATTCACCAGGAGGCCTGGTCACAGACCGGGCCGCGGGGGCGTTGACCCCCGAAACTCTCTCCAGGTAAACTCCAGGTATACAGGTAGCTACAGTATTAACATTACAGTATACAAGCAGCAACAGTATTAACATTACAGTTTTTAGTCAGCTACATTATTAACATTACAGTATAGAATCAGCTACAGTATTAACATTACAGTGTACATACAGCTACAGTATTAACATTACAGTATTCAGGCAGCTACAGTATACAGTCAGCTACAGTATTAGCATTACAGTATACAGGCAGCTACAGTATTAACATTACAGTATACAGGCAGCCACAGTATTAACATCACAGTATGCTGGCAGCTTCATCATTAACAATACATTATACAGGCAGCTACAGTATTAAAATTACAGTATACAGGCAGCTACAGTATTAAAATTACAGTATACAGGCAGCTACAGCATTAACATTACAGTATACAGGCAGCTACAGTATTAAAATTACAGTATACAGGCAGCTACAGTATTAAAATAACAGTATACAGGCAGCTACAGTATTAACATTACAGTATGCTGGCAGCTACATCATTAACAATACATTATACAGGCAGCTACAGTATTAAAATTACAGTATACAGGCAGCTACAGTATTAAAATTACAGTATACAGGCAGCTACAGTATTAACATTACAGTATACAGGCAGCTACAGTATTAAAATTACATTATGCAGGCAGCTACAGTATTAAAATTACAGTATACAGGCAGCTACAGTATTAACATTACAGTATACAGGTAGCTACAGTATTAACATTACAGTATACAGGTAGCTACAGTATTAACATTACAGTATACAGGCAACTACAGTATTAACATTACAGTATACAGGTAGCTACAGTATTAACATTACAGTACACAGGCAGCTACAGTATTAACATTACCGTATACAGGCAGCTACAGTATTAACATTACAGTATACAGGCAGCTACAGTATTAACATTACAGTATACAGGTAGCTACAGTATTAACATTACAGTATACAGGCAACTACAGTATTAACATTACAGTACACAGGTATCTACAGTATTAACATTAGAGTATACAGGTAGCTACAGTATTAACATTATAGTATACAGGTAGCTACAGTATTAACATTACAGTATACAGGTAGCTACAGTATTAACATTACAGTATACAGGTAGCTACAGTATTAAAATTACAGTATACAGGTAGCTACAGTATTAACATTACAGTATACAGTCAGCTACAGTATTAACATAACAGTATACAGTCAGCTACAGTATTAACATTACAGTATACAGTTAGCTACAGTATTTAAATTACACTATACAGAGAGCTACGGTATTAACATTACAGTATACAGATAGCTACAGTATTAACTTTACAGTATACAGGTAGATACAGGATTAACATAACAGTATACAGTCAGCTACAGTATTAACTTTACAGTATACAGGTAGCTATGGGATTAACATAACAGTATACAGTCAGCTACAGTATTAACGTTACAGTATTACCTGGAGTTTACCTGGAGAGAGTTCCGGGGGTCAACGCCCCCGCGGCCCGGTCTGCGACCAGGCCTCCTGGTGGATCAGAGCCTGATCAACCAGGCTGTTGCTGCTGGCTGCACGCAAACCAACGTACGAGCCACAGCCCGGCTGGTCAGGAACCGACTTTAGGTGCTTGTCCAGTGCCAGCTTGAAGACTGCCAGGGGTCTGTTGGTAACCCCCCTTATGTATGCTGGGAGGCAGTTGAACAGTCTCTGATCCCTGACATTTATTGTATGGTCTCCTAACGTGCTAGCGACACCCATGCCTTTCATTGGGGGGATGGTGCATCGTCTGCCAAGTCTTTTCCTTTCGTAGCGAGTGATTTTCGTGTGCAAGTTCGGTACTAGTCCCTCTAGGATTTTCCAGATGTATATAATCATGTATCTCTCCCGCCTGCGTTCCAAGGAATACAGGTTTAGGAACCTCAAGCGCTCCCAGTAATTGAGGTGTTTTATCTCCGTTATGCGCGCCGTGAGGGTTCTCTGTACATTTTCTAGGTCAGCAATTTCACCTGTTAGTGTGCAGCAATATTCCAGCCTAGATAGAACAAGTGACCTAAAGAGTGTCATCATGAGCTTGGCATCCCTTGTTTTGAAGGTTTTCATTATCCATCCTGTCATTTTTCTAGCAGATGCGATTGATACAACGTTATGGTCCTTGAAGGTGAGATCCTCCGACATGATCACTCCCAGGTCTTTGACGTTGGTGTTTCCCTCTATTTTGTGGCCAGAATTTGTTTTGTACTCTGATGAAGATTTAATTTCCTCGTGTTTACCATATCTGAGTAATTGAAATTTCTCATCGTTGAACTTCATATTGTTTTCTGCAGCCCACTGAAAGATTTGGTTGATGTCCGCCTGGAGCCTTGCAGTGTCTGCAATGGAAGACACTGTCATGCAGATTCGGGTGTCATCTGCAAAGGAAGACACTGCTGTGGCTGACATCCTTGTCTATGTCGGATATGAGGATGAGGAACAAGATGGGAGCGAGTACTGTGCCTTGTGGAACAGAGCTTTTCACCGTAGCTGCCTCGGACTTTACTCTGTTGACGACTACTCTCTGTGTTCTGTTTGGGAGGAAATTATAGATTCATCGACCGACTTTTCCTGTTATTCCTTTAGCACGCATTTTGTGCGCTATTACGCCATGGTCACACTTGTCGAAGGCTTTTGAAAAGTCTGTATATATTACATCTGCATTCTTTTTGTCTTCTAGTGCATTTAGGACCTTGTCATAGTGATCCAATAGTTGAGACAGACAGGAGCGACCTGTTCTAAACCCATGTTGCCCTGGGTTGTGTAACTGATGGGTTTCTAGATGGGTGGTGATCTTGCTTCTTAGGACCCTTTCAAAGATTTTATGATATAAGATGTTAGTGCTATTGGTCTATAGTTCTTTGCTGTTGCTTAATGCCCTCTTTGTGGAGTGGGGCTATGTCTGTTGATTTAGTAACTGTGGGACGACCCCCGTGTCCATGCTCCCTCTCCATAGGATGGAAAAGGCTCGTGATAGGGGATTCTTGCAGTTCTTGATGAACACGGAGTTCCATGAGTCTGGCCCTGGGGCAGAGTGCATGGGCATGTCATTTATCCCCTGTTCGAAGTCATTTGGTGTCAGGATAACATCGGATAGGCTTGTGTTAATCAAATTTTGTGGCTCTCTCATAAAAAAATTTATTTTGATCTTCGACTCTCAGTCTGGTTAGCGGCTTGCTAAAAACTGAGTCACACTGGGACTTGAGTAGCTCACTCATTTCCTTGCTGTCATCTGTGTAGGACCCATCTTAGCTACCCAATAGGTAGCTACAGTATTAACATAACAGTATACAGTCAGCTACAGTATTAACATTACAGTATACAGGTAGCTACAGTATTAACTTTACAGTATACAGGTAACTACAGCATTAACATTACAGTATGCAGGTAGCTACAGTATTAACATTACAGTATACAGGTAGCTACAGTATTAACATTACAGCATACAGGTAGCTACAGTAATAACATTACAGTATACAGGTATCTACAGTATTAACATTACAGTATACAGGCAGCTACAGTATTAAAATTACAGTATACAGGCAGCTACAGTATTAAAATTACAGTATACAGGCAGCTACAGTAGTAACATTACAGTATACAGGCAGCTACAGTATAAAAATTACAGTATACAGGCAGCTACAGTATTAACAGTACAGTATACAGGCAGCTACAGTACTAACATTACAGTATACAGGCAGCTACCGTATTACAATTACAGTATACAGGCAGCTACAGTATTAAAATTACATTATACAGGCAGCTACAGTATTAACATTACAGTATATAGGTGGCTACAATATTAACATTACAGTATAGAGGTAGCTCCAGTATTAACATTACAGTATACAGGTAGCTACAGTATTAATATTACAGTATACAGGTACCTACAGTATTAACATTACAGTGTACAGGTAGCTACAGTATTAACATTACAGTATACAGGCAGATACAGTGTTAACATTACAACATGCAGTCAGCTACAGTATTAACATTACAGTATACAGGCATCTACAGTATTAACATTGCAGTATACAGGCAGCTACAGTATACAGTCAACTACAGAATTAACATTACAGTACACAGGCAGCTGCAGTATTAACATGACAGTATACAGGCAGCTACAGTATTAACATTACAGTATACAAGCAGCAACAGTATTAACATTACAGTTTTTAGTCAGCTACATTATTAACATTACAGTATAGAATCAGCTACAGTATTAATATTACAGTGTACATACAGCTACAGTATTAACATTACAGTATACAGGCAGCCACAGTATTAACATTACAGTATGGTGGCAGCATCATCATTAACATTACAGTATACAGGCAGCTACAGTATTAAAATTACAGTATACAGGCAGCTACAGTATTAAAATTACAGTATACAGGCAGCTACAGTATTAACATTACAGTATGCTGGCAGCTACATCATTAACAATACATTATACAGGCAGCTACAGTATTAAAATTACAGTATACAGGCAGCTACAGTATTAACATTACAGTATACAGGCAGATGCAATATTAACATGACAGTATACAGGCAGCTACAGTATTAACATTACAGTATACTGGCAGCTACATCATTAACATTACAGTATACAGGCAGCTACAGTATTAAAATTACATTATACAGGCAGCTACCGTATTAAAATTACAGTATACAGGCAGCTACAGTATTAACATTACAGTATAAAGGTAGCTAGAGCATTAACATTACAGTATACAGGCAGCTTCAATATTAACATTACAGTATACAGGTAGCTACAGTATTAACATTACAGTATACAGGCAGCTACAGTATTAACATTACAGTAAACATGTAGCTACAGTATTAACATTACAGTATACAGGTAGCTACAGTATTAACATTGCAGTATACAGGTAGCTACAGTATTAACATTACAGTATACAGGCAGCTACAGTATTAACATTACAGTATACAGATATCTACAGTATTAACATTACAGTACACAGGCAGCTACAGTATTAACATTACAGTATACAGGCAGCTACAGTATTAACATTACAGTATACAGGCAGCTACAGTATTAACATTACAGTATACAGGTAGCTACAGTATTAAAATTACATTATACAGGCAGCTACAGTATTAAAATTACAGTATACAGGCAGCTACAGTATTAACATTACAGTATACAGGCAGCTACAGTATTAACATTACAGTATACAGGTAGCTACAGTATTAACTTTATAGTATACAGGTAACTACAGCATTAACATTACAGTATGCAGGTAGCTACAGTATTAACATTACAGTATACAGGTAGCTACAGTATTAACATTACAGTATACAGGTAGCTACAGTAATAACATTACAGAATACAGGGAGCTACAGTATTAACATTACAGTATACAGGCAGCTACAGTATTAAAATTACAGTATACAGGCAGCTACAGTATTAAAATTACAGTATACAGGCAGCTACAGTAATAACTTTACAGTATACAGGCAGCTACATTATAAAAATTACAGTATACAGGCAGCTACAGTATTAACAGTACAGTATACAGGCAGCTACAGTACTAACATTACAGTATACAGGCAGCTACAGTATTAAAATTACAGTATACAGGCAGCTACAGTATTAAAATTACATTATACAGGCAGCTACAGTATTAACATTACAGTATACATGTGGCTACAATATTAACATTACAGTATAGAGGTAGCTACAGTATTAACATTACAGTATACAGGTAGCTACAGTATTAATATTACAGTATACAGGTAGCTACAGTATTAACATTACAGTGTACAGGTAGCTACAGTATTAACATTACAGTATACAGGCAGATACAGTGTTAACATTACAACATGCAGTCAGCTACAGTATTAACATTACAGTATACAGGCATCTACAGTATTAACATTGCAGTATACAGGCAGCTACAGTATACAGTCAACTACAGAATTAACATTACAGTACACAGGCAGCTGCAGTATTAGCATCTGCTAGAAAAATGACAGGATGGATAATGAGAACCTTCAAAACTAGGGAGGCCAAGCCCATGATGACACTCTTCAGGTCACTTGTTCTTTCTAGGCTGGAATATTGCTGCACTCTAACAGCACCTTTCAAGGCAGGTGAAATTGCCGACCTAGAAAATGTACAGAGAACTTTCACGGCGCGCATAACGGAGATAAAACACCTCAATTACTGGGAGCGCTTGAGGTTTCTAAACCTGTATTCCCTGGAACGCAGGAGGGAGAGATACATGTTTATATACACATGGAAAATCCTAGAGGGACTAGTACCGAACTTGCACACGAAAATCACTCACTACGAAAGCAAAAGACTTGGCAGACGATGCACCATCCCCCCAATGAAAAGCAGGGGTGTCACTAGCACGTTAAGAGACCATACAATAAGTGTCAGGGGCCCGAGACTGTTCAACGGCCTCCCAGCACACATATGGGGGATTACCAACAGACCCCTGGCAGTCTTCAAGCTGGCACTGGAAAAGCACCTAAAGTCAGTTCCTGATCAGCCGGGCTGTGGCTCGTACGTTGGTTTGCGTGCAGCCAGCAGCAACAGCCTGGTTGATCAGGCGCTGATTCACCAGGAGGCCTGGTCACAGACCGGGCCGCGGGGGCGTTGACCCCCGAAACTCTCTCCAGGTAAACTCCAGGTATACAGGTAGCTACAGTATTAACATTACAGTATACAAGCAGCAACAGTATTAACATTACAGTTTTTAGTCAGCTACATTATTAACATTACAGTATAGAATCAGCTACAGTATTAACATTACAGTGTACATACAGCTACAGTATTAACATTACAGTATACAGGCAGCTACAGTATACAGGCAGCTACAGTATTAACATTACAGTATACAGGCAGCTACAGTATTAACATTACAGTATGCTGGCAGCTTCATCATTAACATTACAGTATACAGGCAGCTACAGTATTAAAATTACAGTATACAGGCAGCTACAGTATTAAAATTACAGTATACAGGCAGCTACAGTATTAACATTACAGTATGCTGGCAGCTACATCATTAACAATACATTATACAGGCAGCTACAGTATTAAAATTACAGTATACAGGCAGCTACAGTATTAAAATTACAGTATACAGGCAGCTACAGTATTAACATTACAGTATGCTGGCAGCTACATCATTAACAATACATTATACAGGCAGCTACAGTATTAAAATTACAGTATACAGGCAGCTACAGTATTAAAATTACAGTATACAGGCAGCTACAGTATTAACATTACAGTATACAGGCAGCTACAGTATTAAAATTACATTATGCAGGCAGCTACAGTATTAAAATTACAGTATACAGGCAGCTACAGTATTAACATTACCGTATACAGGCAGCTACAGTATTAACATTACAGTATACAGGCAGCTACAGTATTAACATTACAGTATACATGTAGCTACAGTATTAACATTACAGTATACAGGCAACTACAGTATTAACATTACAGTACACAGGTATCTACAGTATTAACATTAGAGTATACAGGTAGCTACAGTATTAACATTATAGTATACAGGTAGCTACATTATTAACATTACAGTATACAGGTAGCTACAGTATTAACATTACAGTATACATGTAGCTACAGTATTAAAATTACAGTATACAGGTAGCTACAGTATTAACATTACAGTATACAGTCAGCTACAGTATTAACATAACAGTATACAGTCAGCTACAGTATTAACATTACTGTATACAGTTAGCTACAGTATTTAAATTACACTATACAGACAGCTACGGTATTAACATTACAGTATACAGATAGCTACAGTATTAACTTTACAGTATACAGGTAGATACAGGATTAACATAACAGTATACAGTCAGCTACAGTATTAACTTTACAGTATACAGGTAGCTACAGGATTAACATAACAGTATACAGTCAGCTACAGTATTAACGTTACAGTATTACCTGGAGTTTACCTGGAGAGAGTTCCGGGGGTCAACGCCCCCGCGGCCCGGTCTGCGACCAGGCCTCCTGGTGGATCAGAGCCTGATCAACCAGGCTGTTGCTGCTGGCTGCACGCAAACCAACGTACGAGCCACAGCCCGGCTGGTCAGGAACCGACTTTAGGTGCTTGTCCAGTGCCAGCTTGAAGACTGCCAGGGGTCTGTTGGTAACCCCCCTTATGTATGCTGGGAGGCAGTTGAACAGTCTCTGATCTCTGACACTTATTGTATGGTCTCCTAACGTGCTAGTGACACCCATGCCTTTCATTGGGGGGATGGTGCATCGTCTGCCAAGTCTTTTGCTTTCGTAGCGAGTGATTTTCGTGTGCAAGTTCGGCACTAGTCCCTCTAGGATTTTCCAGATGTATATAATCATGTATCTCTCCCGCCTGCGTTCCAAGGAATACAGGTTTAGGAACCTCAAGCGCTCCCAGTAATTGAGGTGTTTTATCTCCGTTATGCGCGCCGTGAAGGTTCTCTGTACATTTTCTAGGTCAGCAATTTCACCTGTTAGTGTGCAGCAATATTCCAGCCTAGATAGAACAAGTGACCTAAAGAGTGTCATCATGAGCTTGGCATCCCTTGTTTTGAAGGTTTTCATTATCCATCCTGTCATTTTTCTAGCAGATGCGATTGATACAACGTTATGGTCCTTGAAGGTGAGATCCTCCGACATGATCACTCCCAGGTCTTTGACGTTGGTGTTTCCCTCTATTTTGTGGCCAGAATTTGTTTTGTACTCTGATGAAGATTTAATTTCCTCGTGTTTACCATATCTGAGTAATTGAAATTTCTCATCGTTGAACTTCATATTGTTTTCTGCAGCCCACTGAAAGATTTGGTTGATGTCCGCCTGGAGCCTTGCAGTGTCTGCAATGGAAGACACTGTCATGCAGATTCGGGTGTCATCTGCAAAGGAAGACACGGTGCTGTGGCTGACATCCTTGTCTATGTCGGATATGAGGAGGAGGAACAAGATGGGAGCGAGTACTGTGCCTTGTGGAACAGAGCTTTTCACCGTAGCTGCCTCGGACTTTACTCTGTTGACGACTACTCTCTGTGTTCTGTTAGGGAGGAAATTATAGATCCATCGACCGACTTTTCCTGTTATTCCTTTAGCACGCATTTTGTGCGCTATTACTCCATGGTCACACTTGTCGAATGCTTTTGCAAAGTCTGTATATATTACATCTGCATTCTTTTTGTCTTCTAGTGCATTTAGGACCTTGTCGTAGTGATCCAATAGTTGAGACAGACAGGAGCGACCTGTTCTAAACCCATGTTGCCCTGGGTTGTGTAACTGATGGGTTTCTCGATGGGTGGTGATCTTGCTTCTTAGGACCCTTTCAAAGATTTTTATGATATGGGATGTTAGTGCTATTGGTCTGTAGTTCTTTGCTGTTGCTTAATGCCCCCTTTGTGGAGTGGGGCTATGTCTGTTGTTTTTAGTAACTGTGGGACGACCCCCGTGTCCATGCTCCCTCTCCATAGGATGGAAAAGGCTCGTGATAGGGGACTCTTGCAGTTCTTGATGAACACGGAGTTCCATGAGTCTGGCCCTGGGGCAGAGTGCATGGGCATGTCATTTATCGCCTGTTCGAAGTCATTTGGTGTCAGGATAACATCGGATAGGCTTGTGTTAATCAAATTTTGTGGCTCTCTCATAAAAAAAATATTTTGATCTTCGACTCTCAGTCTGGTTAGCGGCTTGCTAAAAACTGAGTCATACTGGGACTTGAGTAGCTCACTCATTTCCTTGCTGTCATCTGTGTAGGACCCATCTTAGCTACCCAATAGGTAGCTACAGTATTAACATAACAGTATACAGTCAGCTACAGTATTAACATTACAGTATACAGGCAGCTACAGTATTAACATTACAGTATACAGGTAGCTACAGTAATAACATTACAGTATACAGGTAGCAACAGTATTAACATTACAGTATACAGGCAGCTACAGTATTAAAATTACAGTATACAGGCAGCTACAGTATTAAAATTACAGTATACAGGCAGCTACAGTATTAAAATTACAGTATACAGGCAGCTACAGTATTAAAATTACAGTATACAGGCAGCTACAGTATTAAAATTACAGTATACAGGCAGCTACAGTATTAACATTACAGTATACAGGTAGCTACAGTATTAACATTACAGTATACAGGTAGCTACAGTATTAACATTACAGTATACAGGCAGCTACAGTATTAACATTATAGTATACAGGTAGCTACAGTATTAACATTACAGTATACAGGCAGCTACAGTATTAACATTACAGTATACAGGTAGCTACAGTAATAACATTACAGTATACAGGTAGCTACAGTATTAACATTACAGTATACAGGTAGCTACAGTATTAACATTACAGTATACAGGTAGCTACAGTATTAACATTACAGTATACAGGTAGCTACAGTATTAACATTACAGTATACAGGCAGCTACAGTATTAACATTACAGTATACAGGTAGCTACAGTAATAACATTACAGTATACAGGTAGCTACAGTATTAACATTACAGTATGCAGGTAGCTACAGTATTAACATTACAGTATACAGGTAGCTACAGTATTAACATTACACTATACAGGCAGCTACAGTATTAACATTACAGTATACAGATAGCTACAGTATTAACATTACAGTATACAGGCAGCTACAGTATTAATATTACAGTATACAGGCAGCTACAGTATTAACATTACAGTATACAGGTAGCTACAGTATTAACATTACAGTATACAGGTAGCTACAGTATTAACATTACAGTATACAGGTAGCTACAGTATTAACATTACAGTATACAGGCAGCTACAGTATTAACATTACAGTATACAGGCAGCTACAGTATTAACATTACAGTATACAGGCAGCTACAGTATTAACATTACAGTATACAGGTAGCTACAGTAATACCATTACAGTATACAGGTAGCTACAGTATTAACATTACAGTATACAGGCGGCTACAGTATTAACATTACAGTATACAGGTAGCTACAGTATTAACATTACAGTATACAGGTAGCTACAGTATTAACATTACAGTATACAGGTAGCTACAGTATTAACATTACAGTATACAGGTAGCTACAGTATTAACATTACAATATACAGGCAGCTACAGTATTAACATTACAGTATAGAGGTAGCTACAGTATTAACATTACAGTATACAGGCAGCTACAGTATTAACATTACAGTATACAGGCAGCTACAGTATTAACATTACAGTATACAGGCAGCTACAGTATTAACATTACAGTATACAGGCAGCTACAGTATTAACATTACAGTATACAGGTAGCTACAGTATTAACATTACAGTATACAGGTAGCTACAGTATTAACATTACAGTATACAGGTAGCTACAGTATTAACATTACAGTATACAGGCAGCTACAGTATTAACATTACAGTATACAGGCAGCTACAGTATTAACATTACAGTATACAGGCAGCTACAGTATTAACTTTACAGTATACAGGTAGCTACAGTATTAACATTACAGTATACAGGTAGCTACAGTATTAACATTACAGTATACAGGCGGCTACAGTATTAACATTACAGTATACAGGTAGCTACAGTATTAACATTACAGTATACAGGTAGCTACAGTATTAACATTACAGTATAGAGGATGCTACAGTACTAACATTGCAGTATACAGGCAGCTTCAGTATTAACATTACAGTATACAGGCAGCTACAGTATTAACATTACAGTATACAGGTAGCTACAGTATTAACATTAAAGTATACAGGTAGCTACAGTATTAACATTACAGTATACAGGCAGCTACAGTATTAACATTACAGTATACAGGTAGCTACAGTATTAACATTACAGTATACAGGCAGCTACAGTATTAACATTACAGTGTACAGGTAGCTACAGTATTAACATTACAGTATACAGGTAGCTATAGTATTAACATTACATTATACAGGTAGCTACAGTATTAACATTACAGTATACAGGCAGCTACAGTATTAACATTACAGTATACAGGCAGCTACAGTATTAACATTACAGTATACAGGTAGCTACAGTATTAACATTACAGTATACAGGTAGCTACAGTATTAACATTACAGTATACAGGCAGCTACAGTATTAACATTACAGTATACAGGTAGCTACAGTATTAACATTACAGTATACAGGTAGCTACAGTATTAACATTACAGTAAACAGGCAGCTACAGTATTTGTTTTAGGACTTCAATAAAAGTTTTGCTTTAGTAAAGTTTTTTTAGCTTAATCCTTAAAGTTTTTTCTGTCTTAAGTATTAAAATGACTTAAATTTACTTTACAGATTTGGTGGAAATGTTGAGTGACTTGACTCAGACAATAAAGTTGAGAAAGTCTTGCAACAAAAGTAAGTCTGGATAACTTGTCCAGGCCAGGAAGTGTGGATAATTTGTCCAGGCCGGGAAGTGTGGATAATTTGTCCAGGCCAGGAAGTGTGGATAATTTGTCCAGGCCAGGAAGTGTGGATAATTTGTCCAGGCCAGGAAGTGTGGATAACTTGTCCAGGCCAGGAAGTGTGGATAATTTGTCCAGGCCAGGAAGTGTGGATAACTTGTCCAGGCCAGGAAGTGTGGATAATTTGTCCAGGCCAGGAAGTGTGGATAATTTGTCCAGGCCAGGAAGTGTGGATAATTTGTCCAGGCCAATAAGTGTGGATAACTTGTCCAGGCCAGGAAGTGTGGATAATTTGTCCAGGCCAGAAAGTGTGGATAACTTGTCCAAGCCAGGAAGTGTGGATAATTTGTCCAGGCCAGGAAGTGTGGATAATTTGTCCAGGCCAGGAAGTGTATATAACTTGTCCAAGCCAGGAAGTGTGGATAATTTGTCCATGCCAGGAAGTGTGTATAACTTGTCCAGGCCAGGAAGTGTGGATAATTTGTCCAGGCCAGGAAGTGTGGATAACTTGTCCAGGCCAGGAAGTGTGGATAATTTGTCCAGGCCAGAAAGTGTGGATAACTTGTCCAAGCCAGGAAGTGTGGATAATTTGTCCAGGCCAGGAAGTGTGGATAATTTGTCCAGGCCAGGAAGTGAGGATAACTTGTCCAAGCCAGGAAGTGTGGATAATTTGTCCAGGCCAGGAAGTGTGTATAACTTGTCCAGGCCAGGAAGTGTGGATAACTTGTCCAAGCCAGGAAGTGTGGATAACTTGTCCAGGCCAGGAAGTGTGGATAATTTGTCCAGGCCAGGAAGTGTGGATAATTTGTCCAGGCCAGGAAGTGTGGATAATTTGTCCAGGCCAGGAAGTGTGGATAATTTGTCCAGGCCAGGAAGTGTGGATAATTTGTCCAGGCCAGGAAGTGTGGATAATTTGTCCAGGTCAGGAAGTGTGGATAATTTGTCCAGGCCAGGAAGTGTGGACAATTTGTCCAATCCAGGAAGTGTGGATAATTTGTCCAGGTCAGGAAGTGTGGATAATTTGTCCAGGCCAGGAAGTGTGGATAACTTGTCCAGGCAAGGAAGTGTGGATAACTTGTCCAGGCCAGGAAGTGTGGATAACTTGTCCAGGCCAGGAAGTGTGGATAATTTGTCCAGGCCAGGAAGTGTGGATAATTTGTCCAGGTCAGGAAGTGTGGATAATTTGTCCAGGCCAGGAAGTGTGGATAACTTGTCCAGGCAAGGAAGTGTGGATAACTTGTCCAGGCCAGGAAGTGTGGATAACTTGTCCAGGCAAGGAAGTGTGGATAACTTGTCCAGGCAAGGAAGTGTGGATAACTTGTCCAGGCCAGGAAGTGTGGATAACTTGGCCAGGCCAAGTAGCGTGGATAACTTGTCCTGGCCAGGAAGTGTGAATGACTTGTCCAGGCCTCTAAGAGTGGATAACTTGTCCTGGCAAGGAAGTGTGGATAACTTGTCCAGGCCAGGAAGAGTGGATAACTTGTCCTGGCAAGGAAGTGTGGATAACTTGTCCAGGTCAGGAAGTGTGGATAACTTGTCCAGGCCAGGAAGTGTGGATAACTTGTCCAGGCCAGGAAGTGTGGATAACTTGTCCAGGCCAGGAAGTGTGGATAATTTGTCCAGGCCAGGAAGTGTGGATAATTTGTCCAGGTCAGGAAGTGTGGATAATTTGTCCAGGCCAGGAAGTGTAGATAACTTGTCCAGGCAAGGAAGTGTGGATAACTTGTCCAGGCCAGGAAGTGTGGATAACTTGTCCAGGCCAGGAAGTGTGGATAACTTGTCCAGGCCAGGAAGTGTGGATAACTTGTCCAGGCCAGGAAGAGTGGATAACTTGTCCTGGCAAGGAAGTGTGGATAACTTGTCCAGGTCAGGAAGTGTGGATAACTTGTCCAGGCCAGGAAGTGTGGATAACAACTTGGCTAGGCCATTAAGTGTGGATAACTTGTCCAGGCCAGGAAGTCTGGATAACTTGTTCAGGTCAGCAAGTGTGGATAGCTTGTCCAGGCCAGGAAGTGTGGATAACTTGTCCAGGCCAGGAAGTATGGATAAATTGTCCAGGCCAGGAAGAGTGGATTACTTGTCCAGGCCAGGAAGTGTGGAAAACTTGGCCAGGCGAGGAAGTGTGGATAACTTGCTCAGGCCAGGAAGTGTGGATAACTTGTCCAGGCAAGGAAGTGTGGATAACTTGTCCAGGCCAGGAAGTGTGGATAACTTGTCCAGGCCAGGAAGTGTGGATAACTTGTCCAGGCCAGGAAGTGTGGATAACTTCTTCAGGACAGTAAGTGTGGATAACTTGTCCAGGCCAGGAAGTGTGGATAACTTTTCCAGGCCAGGAAGTGTGGATAACTTGTCCAGGACTGGAAGTGTGGATAACTTGGCCAGGCCAGGAAGTGTGGATAACTTGGCCAGGCCAGGAAGTGTGGATAACTTGGCAAGGCCAGGAAGTGCGGATAACTTGTCCAGGCCAGGAAGTCTGGATAACTTGTCCAGGCCAGGAAGTGTGGATAACTTGTTCAGGCCTGCAAGTGTGGTTAACTTGTCCAGGCCATGAAGTGTGGATAACTTGTCTATTCCAGGAAGTGTGGATAACTTTTCCAGGACAGGAAGTGTGGATAACTTGTCCAGGCCAGAAAGTCTGGATAACTTGGCCAGGCCAGGAGGTCTGGATAACCTGTCCAGGCCAGGAAGTGTGAATAACTTGGTCAGGCCAGAATGTGTGGATAACTTGGCCAGGTCAGGAACTCTGGATAACCTGTCCAGGCCAGGAAGTGTGGATAACTTGGTCAGGCCAGGAAGTGTGGATAACTTGTCCAGGCCAGGAAGTGTGGATAACTTGGCCAGGCAAGGAAGTGTGGATAGCTTTTCCAGGCCAGGAAGTGTGGATAACTTGTCCAGGCCAGGAAGTCTGGATAACCTGTCCAGGCCAGGAAGTGTGGATAACTTGGTCAGGCCAGGAAGTGTGGATAACTTGTCCAGGCCAGGAAGTGTGGATAACTTGGCCAGGCAAGGAAGTGTGGATAGCTTTTCCAGGCCAGGAAGTGTGGATAACTTGTCCAGGCCAGGAAGTGTGGATAACTTGGCCAGGCCAGGAAGTGTGGATAACTTGGCCAGGCCAGGAGGTCTGGATAATTTGTCCAGCCCAGGAAGTCTGGATAACTTGGCCATGCCTGGAAGTCTGTATAACTTGTCCTGGACAGGAAGTGTGGATAACTTGTCCAGGCCAGGAAGTGTGGATAACTAGGCCAGGCCTGGAAGTGTGGATAACTTGGCCAGGCCAGGAGGTCTGGATAATTTGTCCAGGCCAGGAAGTCTGGATAACTTGGCCAGTCCAGGAAGT
Organism: Cherax quadricarinatus; assembly: GCF_038502225.1. Lineage (NCBI taxonomy): Eukaryota > Metazoa > Arthropoda > Malacostraca > Decapoda > Parastacidae > Cherax > Cherax quadricarinatus. Next base: position 26,477,016 of record NC_091351.1, on the reverse strand, counting down.
CTGGATAACTTCTTCAGGACAGGAAGTGTGGATAACTTGTCCAGGACAGGAAGCGTGGATAACTTTTCCAGGCTAGGAAGTGTGGATAACTTGTCCAGGCCAGGAAGTGTGGATAACTTGATAACTTGTCCAGGCTAATAAATCTGGATAACTTATCTAGGCCAGGAAGTCTGGATAACCTGTCCAGGCCAGGAAGTCTGGATAACTTGTCCTTAATAAAATGTCTGTATATCTAGTCCTGTAGGGGTAACCTGGGTAACATAACCTTAAGAGGAGGCTTGGATAACATGTCATGACTAATACACCTGGATAAACTGATCTGACTTGAAACCCTGAATAACTTACCTAGTCTATTAATCTTGGATAACTTCTACAAATGAAGGCTAGATAATTTTGCTTACCAGGAACTTGGATGACTTATCCAAACCAGTAAGCCTGGATAACCTATTCAAGCCAGTATGACTGGATATCTTCTCCACACCAAACCATTCAGACCATCAAGCCTGGATATCATGTCTAGATCGGTATGACTGGATAACTTGTCCTGACTACTATACCTAGATAATTTGGTCAGACCTGTAAGCCAGGATATCTTGTTCATGCTTGCAAGCCATGATGACTTATATAAGCCAGTATAACTTTCAAACTAGTAAGCCAGGATAACTTATATAAGCCAGGATAATTTTCAAACTAGTAAGCCAGGATAACTTATATAAGCCAGGATAACTGCCAAACCAGTAAGCCAGGATAACTTTCAAACTACTAAGCCAGGATAACTTTCAAACCAGTAGACCAGAATAACTTATATAAGCCAGGATAACTTTCAAACCAGTAAGCCAGGATAACTTTCAAACTATCAAGCCAGGATATGTTATATAAGCTAGGATAACTTTCAAACCAGTAAGCCAGGATAACTTATACAAGCCAAGATATTTTTCAAACCAGTAAGCCAGGATAACTTATATGAGCCAGGATAACCTTCATGCCAGTAAACCAGGATAACTTATATAAGCCAGGATAACTTATACAAGCCAAGATAACTTTCAAATCAGTAAGCCAGGATATCTTATATGAGCCAGGATAACTTATACAAGCCAGGATAACTTTCAAAATAATAAGCCAAGATAACTTTTTCCTAGCAGTTATCCAGGATAACATCTTCAACAAGTCTGGATATTATATCCATCTTATTTTATACTTTCATATAATTTTAATTTTATAAACATTGTTCAATGTTCACTGTGACTCTTAACATTGTTCAATGTTCACTGTGACTCTTAACATTGTTCAATGTTCACTGTGACTCTTAACATTGTTCAATGTTCACTGTGACTCTTAACATTGTTCAATGTTCACTGTGACTCTTAACATTGTTCAATGTTCACTGTGACTCTTAACATTGTTCAATGTTCACTGTGACTCTTAACAATGTTCAATGTTCACTGTGACTCTTAACATTGTTCAATGTTCACTGTGACTCTTAACATTGTTCAATGTTCACTGTGACTCTTAACATTGTTCAATGTTCACTGTGACTCTTAACATTGTTCAATGTTCACTGTGACTCTTAACATTGTTCAATGTTCACTGTGACTCTTAACATTGTTCAATGTTCACTGTGACTCTTAACATTGTTCAATGTTCACTGTGACTCTTAACATTGTTCATTGTTCACTGTGACTCTTAACATTGTTCAATGTTCACTGTGACTCTTAACATTGTTCAATGTTCACTGTGACTCTTAACATTGTTCAATATTTACTGTGAATCTTATCATTGTTCAATGTTCACTGTGACTCTTAACATTGTTCAATGTTCACTGTGACTCTTAACATTGTTCAATGTTCACTGTGACTCTTAACATTGTTCAATGTTCACTGTGACTCTTAACATTGTTCAATGTTCACTGTGACTCTTAACATTGTTCAATGTTCACTGTGACTCTTAACATTGTTCAATGTTCACTGTGACTCTTAAACATTGTTCAATGTTCACTGTGACTCTTAACATTGTTCAATGTTCACTGTGACTCTTAACATTGTTCAATGTTCACTGTGACTCTTAACATTGTTCAATGTTCACTGTGACTCTTAACATTGTTCAATGTTCACTGTGACTCTTAACATTGTTCAATGTTCACTGTGACTCTTAACATTGTTCAATGTTCACTGTGACTCTTAACATTGTTCAATGTTCACTGTGACTCTTAACATTGTTCAATGTTCACTGTGACTCTTAACATTGTTCAATGTTCACTGTGACTCTTAACATTGTTCAATGTTCACTGTGACTCTTAACATTGTTCAATGTTCACTGTGACTCTTAACACTGTTCAATGTTCACTGTGACTCTTAACATTGTTCAATGTTCACTGTGACTCTTAACATTGTTCAATGTTCACTGTGACTCTTAACATTGTTCAATGTTCACTGTGACTCTTAACATTGTTCAATGTTCACTGTGACTCTTAACATTGTTCAATGTTCACTGTGACTCTTAACATTGTTCAATGTTCACTGTGACTCTTAACATTGTTCAATGTTCACTGTGACTCTTAACATTGTTCAATGTTCACTGTGACTCTTAACATTGTTCAATGTTCACTGTGACTCTTAACATTGTTCAATGTTCACTGTGACTCTTAACATTGTTCAATGTTCACTGTGACTCTTAACATTGTTCAATGTTCACTGTGACTCTTAACATTGTTCAATGTTCACTGTGACTCTTAACATTGTTCAATGTTCACTGTGACTCTTAACATTGTTCAATGTTCACTGTGACTCTTAACATTGTTCAATGTTCACTGTGACTCTTAACAGTGTTCAATGTTCACTGTGACTCTTAACACTGTTCAATGTTCACTGTGACTCTTAACATTGTTCAATGTTCACTGTGACTCTTAACATTGTTCAATGTTCACTGTGACTCTTAACATTGTTCAATGTTCACTGTGACTCTTAACATTGTTCAATGTTCACTGTGACTCTTAACATTGTTCAATGTTCACTGTGACTCTTAACATTGTTCAATGTTCACTGTGACTCTTAACATTGTTCAATGTTCACTGTGACTCTTAACATTGTTCAATGTTCACTGTGACTCTTAACATTGTTCAATGTTCACTGTGACTCTTAACATTGTTCAATGTTCACTGTGACTCTTAACATTGTTCAATGTTCACTGTGACTCTTAACATTGTTCAATGTTCACTGTGACTCTTAACATTGTTCAATGTTCACTGTGACTCTTAACATTGTTCAATGTTCACTGTGACTCTTAAAATTGTTCAATGTTCACTGTGATTCTTAACATTGTTCAATGTTCACTGTGCCTCTTAACATTGTTCAATGTTCACTGTGACTCTTAACATTGTTCAATGTTCACTGTGACTCTTAACATTGTTTAATGTTCACTGTGACTCTTAACATTGTTCAATGTTCACTGTGACTCTTAACATTGTTCAATGTTCACTGTGACTCTTAACACTGTTCAATGTTCACTGTGACTCTTAACATTGTTCAATGTTCACTGTGACTCTTAACATTGTTCAATGTTCACTGTGACTCTTAACAATGTTCAATGTTCACTGTGACTCTTAACATTGTTCAATGTTCACTGTGACTCTTAACATTGTTCAATGTTCACTGTGACTCTTAACATTATTCAATGACTCTTAACATTATTCAATGTTCACTGTGACTCTTAACACTGTTCAATGTTCACTGCGACTCTTAACATTGTTCAATGTTCACTGTGACTCTTAACACTGTTCAATGTTCACTGTGACTCTTAACATTGTTCAATGTTCACTGTGACTCTTAACATTGTTCAATGTTCACTGTGACTCTTAACATTGTTCAATGTTCACTGTGACTCTTAACATTGTTCAATGTTCACTGTGACTCTTAACATTGTTCAATGTTCACTGTGACTCTTAACATTGTTCAATGTTCACTGTGACTCTTAACATTGTTCAATGTTCACTGTGACTCTTAACAATGTTCAATGTTCACTGTGACTCTTAACATTGTTCAATGTTCACTGTGACTCTTAACAATGTTCAATGTTCACTGTGACTCTTAACGTTGTTCAATGTTCACTGTGACTCTTAACAATGTTCAATGTTCACTGTGACTCTTAACATTGTTCAATGTTCACTGTGACTCTTAACATTGTTCAATGTTCACTGTGACTCTTAACATTGTTCAATGTTCACTGTGACTCTTAACATTGTTCAATGTTCACTGTGACTCTTAACAATGTTCAATGTTCACTGTGACTCTTAACATTGTTCAATGTTCACTGTGACTCTTAACATTGTTCAAAGTTCACTGTGACTCTTAACATTGTTCAATGTTCACTGTGACTCTTAACATTGTTCAATGTTCACTGCGACTCTTAACATTGTTCAATGTTCACTGTGACTCTTAACATTGTTCAATGTTCACTGTGACTCTTAACATTGTTCAATGTTCACTGTGACTCTTAACATTGTTCAATGTTCACTGTGACTCTTAACATTGTTCAATGTTCACTGTGACTCTTAACATTGTTCAATGCTCACTGTGACTCTTAAAATTGTTCAATGTTCACTGTGACTCTTAACATTGTTAAATGTTCACTGTGACTTAATATTGTTCAATGTTTACTGTGACTCTTAACATTGTTCAATGTTCACTGTGACTCTTAACATTGTTCAATGTTCACTGTGACTCTTAACATTGTTCAATGTTCACTGTGACTCTTAACATTGTTCAATGTTCACTGTGACTCTTAACATTGTTCAATGTTCACTGTGACTCTTAACATTGTTCAATGTTCACTGTGACTCTTAACATTGTTAAATGTTCACTGTGACTCTTAACATTGTTAAATGTTCACTGTGACTCTTAACATTGTTAAATGTTCACTGTGACTTAATATTGTTCAATGTTTACTGTGACTCTTAACATTGTTCAATGTTCACTGTGACTCTTAATATTGTTCAATGTTTACTGTGACTCTAAACATTGTTCAATGTTTACTGTGACTCTTAACATTGTTCAATGTTCACTGTGACTCTTAACATTGTTCAATGTTCACTGTGACTCTTAACATTGTTCAATGTTTACTGTGACTCTTAACATTGTTCAATGTTCACTGTGACTCTTAATATTGTTCAATGTTTACTGTGACTCTCAACATTGTTCAATGTTTACTGTGACTCTTAACATTGTTCAATGTTCACTGTGACTCTTAACATTGTTCAATGTTCACTGTGACTCTTAACATTGTTCAATGTTCACTGTGACTCTTAACATTGTTCAATATTTACTCTGAATCTTATCATTGTTCAATGTTTACTGTGACTCTTAACATTGTTCAGTGTTCACTGTGACTCTTAACATTGTTCAATGTTCACTGTGACTCTTAACATTGTTCAATATTTACTGTGAATCTTATCATTGTTCAATGTTTACTGTGACTCTTAACATTGTTCAATGTTCACTGTGACTCTTAACATTGTTCAATGTTCACTGTGACTCTTAACATTGTTCAATGTTCACTGTGACTCTTAACATTGTTCAATGTTCACTGTGACTCTTAACATTGTTCAATGTTCACTGTGACTCTTAACATTGTTCAATGTTTACTGTGAATCTTAACATTGTTCAATGTTTACTGTGAATCTTAACATTGTTCAATGTTCACTGTGACTCTTAACATTGTTCAATGTTCACTGTGACTATTAACATTGTTCAATGTTTACTTTGACTTTGAAAATTGTTCAGTGTTAAAATCTTCTTGTTTGTAAGTTGTTCAAAGTAATGTTAATATATTAAACATTACTGTGCTAACAAGTTAATTAATGATGTTTGAACATTTATGTGTTATAACTGAATTATTTAACCTAAAATAACTAACAATAATTTAGGAGTTAAAAAATATCATCACTCACTTTCACTACATCATTCACTTTCCTTGTCTCATTCACTTTCCTTGTCTCATTCACTTTCCTTGCCTCATTCACTTTCCTTGCCTCATTCACTTTCCTTGCCTCATTCACTTTCCTTGTCTCATTCACTTTCCTTGTCTCATTCACTTTCCTTGTCTCATTCACTTTCCTTGTCTCATTCACTTTCCTTGTCTCATTCACTTTCCTTGCCTCATTCACTTTCCTTGCCTCATTCACTTTCTTCGTCTCATTAACTTTCCTTGTCTCATTCACTTTCCTTGTCTCATTCACTTTCCTTGCCTCATTCACTTTCTTCGTCTCATTCACTTTCCTTGTCTCATTCACTTTCCTTGTCTCATTCACTTTCCTTGTCTCATTCACTTTCCTTGCCTCATTCACTTTCCTTGCCTCATTCACTTTCTTCGTCTCATTCACTTTCCTTGTCTCATTCACTTTCCTTGTCTCATTCACTTTACTTGTCTCATTCACTTTCCTTGCCTCATTCACTTTCCTTGCCTCATTCACTTTCCTTGCCTCATTCACTTTCCCTGTCTCATTCACTTTCCTTGTCTCATTCACTTTCCTTGCCTCATTCACTTTCCCTGTCTCATTCACTTTCCTTGTCTCATTCACTTTCCTTGTCTCATTCACTTTCCTTGTCTCATTCACTTTCCTTGTCTCATTCACTTTCCTTGTCTCATTCACTTTCCTTGTCTCATTCACTTTCCTTGTCTCATTCACTTTCCTTGTCTCATTCACTTTCCTTGTCTCATTCACTTTCCTTGTCTCATTCACTTTCCTTGTCTCATTCACTTTCCTTGTCTCATTCACTTTCCTTGCCTCATTCACTTTCTTCGTCTCATTAACTTTCCTTGTCTCATTCACTTTCCTTGTCTCATTCACTTTCCTTGCCTCATTCACTTTCTTCGTCTCATTCACTTTCCTTGTCTCATTCACTTTCCTTGTCTCATTCACTTTCCTTGTCTCATTCACTTTCCTTGCCTCATTCACTTTCCTTGTCTCATTCACTTTCCTTGTCTCATTCACTTTAATTGCCTCATTCACTTTCCTTGTCTCATTCACTTTCCTTGCCTCATTCACTTTCCTTGCCTCATTCACTTTCTTCGTCTCATTCACTTTCCTTGTCTCATTCACTTTCCTTGTCTCATTCACTTTCCTTGTCTCATTCACTTTCCTTGTCTCATTCACTTTCCTTGTCTCATTCACTTTCCTTGTCTCATTCACTTTCCTTGCCTCATTCACTTTCCTTGCCTCATTCACTTTCCTTGTCTCATTCACTTTCCTTGTCTCATTCACTTTCCTTGTCTCATTCACTTTCCTTGTCTCATTCACTTTCCTTGTCTTATTCACTTTCCCTGTGTCATTCACTTTCCTGTCTCATTCACTTTCCTTGCCTCATTCACTTTCCCTGTCTCATTCACTTTCCTTGTCTCATTCACTTTCCCTGTCTCATTCACTTTCCTTGTCTCATTCACTTTCCTTGTCTCATTCACTTTCCTTGTCTCATTCACTTTCCTTGTCTCATTCACTTTCCTTGTCTCATTCACTTTCCTTGTCTCATTCACTTTCCTTGTCTCATTCACTTTCCTTGTCTCATTCACTTTCCTTGTCTCATTCACTTTCCTTGTCTCATTCACTTTCCTTGTCTCATTCACTTTCCTTGTCTCATTCACTTTCCTTGTCTCATTCACTTTCCTTGTCTCATTCACTTTCCTTGTCTCATTCACTTTCCTTGCCTCATTCACTTTCCTTGTCTCATTCACTTTCCTTGTCTCATTCACTTTCCTTGCCTCATTCACTTTCCTTGTCTCATTCACTTTCCTTGTCTCATTCACTTTCCTTGTCTCATTCACTTTCCCTGCCTCATTCACTTTCCTTGTCTCATTCACTTTCCTTGTCTCATTCACTTTCCTTGTCTCATTCACTTTCCTTGTCTCATTCACTTTCCTTGTCTCATTCACTTTCCTTGTCTCATTCACTTTCCTTGTTTTATTCACTTTCCTTGTCTCATTCACTTTCCTTGTCTCATTCACTTTCCTTGCCTCATTCACTTTCCTTGTCTCATTCACTTTCCTTGTCTCATTCACTTTCCTTGTCTCATTCACTTTCCTTGCCTCATTCACTTTCCTTGACTCATTCACTTTCCTTGACTCATTCACTTTCCTTGTCTCATTCACTTTCCTTGACTCATTCACTTTCCTTGTCTCATTCACTTTCCTTGACTCATTCACTTTCCTTGACTCATTCACTTTCCTTGTCTCATTCACTTTCCTTGCCTCATTCACTTTCCTTGTCTCATTCACTTTCCTTGTCTCATTCACTTTCCTTGTCTCATTCACTTTCCTTGTCTCATTCACTTTCCTTGTCTCACTCACTTTCCTTGTCATTCATTTCCTTGTCTCATTCACTTTCCTCTCATTCACTTTCCTTGTCTCATTCACTTTCCTTGCCTCATTCACTCCTTGTCTCATTCACTTTCCCTGTCTCATTCACTTTCCTTGTCTCATTCACTTTCCTTGTCTCATTCACTTTCCTTGCCTCATTCACTTTCCTTGTCTCATTCACTTTCCTTGTCTCATTCACTTTCCTTGTCTCATTCACTTTCCTTGTCTCATTCACTTTCCTTGTCTCATTCACTTTCCTTGCCTCATTCACTTTCCTTGTCTCATTCACTTTCCTTGTCTCATTCACTTTCCTTGTCTCATTCACTTTCCTTGTCTCATTCACTTTCCTTGCCTCATTCACCTTCCTTGCCTCATTCACTTTCCTTGCCTCATTCACTTTCCTTGTCTCATTCACTTTCCTTGTCTCATTCACTTTCCTTGCCTCATTCACTTTCCTTGTCTCATTCACTTTCCTTGTCTCATTCACTTTCCTTGTCTCATTCACTTTCCTTGTCTCATTCACTTTCCTTGTCTCATTCACTTTCCGTGGCTCATTCACTTTGCTTGTCTCATTCACTTTCCTTGTCTTCACTTTCACTTTCCTTGCCTCATTCACTTTCCTTGTCTCATTCACCTTGTCTCATTCACTTTCCTTGCCTCATTCACTTTCCTTGTCTCATTCACTTTCCTTGTCTCATTCACTTTCCTTGTCTCATTCACTTTCCCTGTCTCATTCACTTTCCTTGTCTCATTCACTTTCCTTGCCTCATTCACTTTCCTTGTCTCATTCACTTTCCTGGTCTCATTCACTTTCCTTGTCTCATTCTTTCCTTGTCTCATTCTTTCCTTGTCTCATTCACTTTCCTTGTCTCATTCACCTTGTCTCATTCACTTTCCTTGCCTCATTCACTTTCCTTGTCTCATTCACTTTCCTGGTCTCATTCACTTTCCTTGTCTCATTCACTTTCCTTGTCTCATTTACTTTCCTTGTCTCATTCGCTTTCCTTGTCTCATTCACTTTCCTTGTCTCATTCATTTTCCTTGTCTCATTCACTTTCCTTGCCTCATTCACTTTCCTTGTCTCATTCACTTTCCTTGTCTCATTCACTTTCCTTGTCTCATTCACTTTCCTTGTCTCATTCACTTTCCTTGTCTCATTCATTTTCCTTGTCTCATTCACTTTCCTTGCCTCATTCACTTTCCTTGTCTCATTCACTTTCCTTGTCTCATTCACTTTCCTTGTCTCATTCACTTTCCTTGTCTCATTCACTTTCCTTGTCTCATTCACTTTCCTTGTCTCATTCACTTTCCTTGTCTCATTCACTTTCCTTGTCTCATTCACTTTCCTTGTCTCATTCACTTTCCTTGTCTCATTCACTTTCCTTGTCTCATTCACTTTCCTTGTCTCATTCACTTTCCTTGTCTCATTCACTTTCCTTGTCTCATTCACTTTCCTTGTCTCATTCACTTTCCTTGTCTCATTCACTTTCCTTGTCTCATTCACTTTCCTTGTCTCATTCACTTTCCTTGTCTCATTCACTTTCCTTGTCTCATTCACTTTCCTTGCCTCATTCACTTTCCTTGACTCATTCACTTTCCTTGTCTCATTCACTTTCCTTGTCTCATTCACTTTCCTGGTCTCATTCACTTTCCTTGTCTCATTCACTTTCCTTGTCTCATTTACTTTCCTTGTCTCATTCACTTTCCTTGTCTCATTCACTTTCCTTGTCTCATTCACTTTCCTTGTCTCATTCACTTTCCTTGTCTCATTCACTGTCCTTGTCTCATTCACTTTCCTTGTCTCATTCACTTTCCTTGTCACTTTCATTTCCTTGTCTCATTCACTTTCCTTGTCTCATTCACTTTCCTTCTCATTCACTTTCCTTGCCTCATTCACTTTCCTTGTCTCATTCCTTGCCTCACACTTTCCTTGTCTCATTCACTTTCCTTGTCTCATTCACTTTCCTTGCCTTCATTCACTTTCCTTGTCTCATTCACTTTCCTTGTCTCATTCACTTTCCTTGTCTCATTCACTTTCCTTGTCTCATTCTTTCCTTGTCTCATTCACTTTCCTTCATTCATTCACTTTCCTTCATTCACTTTCCTTGTCTCATTCACTTTCCTTGTCTCATTCACTTTCCTTGTCTCACTTTCCTTGTCTCATTCTTTCCTTGTCTCATTCACTTTCCTCATTCACTTTCCTTGTCTCATTCACTTTCCTTGTATCATTCACTTTCCTTGCCTCACTTTCCTTGTCTCATTCACTTTCCTTGTCTCATTCACTTTCCTTCACTTTCCTTGTCTCATTCACTTTCCTTGTCTCATTCACTTTCCTTGTCTCATTCACTTTCCTTGTCTCATTCACTTTCCTTGTCTCATTCACTTTCCTTGTCTCATTCACTTTCCATGCCTCATTCACTTTCCTTGTCTCATTCACATTCACTTTCCTTGTCTCATTCACTTTCCTTGTCTCATTCACTTTCCTTGTCTCATTCACTTTCCTTGTCTCATTCACTTTCCTTGTCTCATCATTTTCATTCACTTTCCTTGCCTCATTCACTTTCCTTGTCTCATTCACTTTCCTTGTCTCTCCTTCACTTTCCGTGTCTCATTCACTTTCCTTGTCTCATTCACTTTCCTTGCCTCATTCACTTTCCTTGTCTCATTCACTTTCCTTGTCTCATTCACTTTCCTTGTCTCATTCACTTTCCTTGTCTCATTCACTTTCCTTGTCTCATTCACTTTCCTTGTCTCATTCACTTTCCTTGTCTCATTCACTTTCCTTGTCTCATTCACTTTCCTTGCCTCATTCACTTTCCTTGTCTCATTCACTTTCCTTGTCTCATTCACTTTCCTTGTCTCATTCACTTTCCTTGTCTCATTCACTTTCCTTGTCTCATTCACTTTCCTTGTCTCATTCACTTTCCTTGTCTCATTCACTTTCCTTGTCTCATTCACTTTCCTTGTCTCATTCACTTTCCTTGTCTCATTCACTTTCCTTGTCTCATTCACTTTCCTTGTCTCATTCACTTTCCTTGCCTCATTCACTTTCCTTGTCTCATTCACTTTCCTTGTCTCATTCACTTTCCTTGTCTCATTCACTTTCCTTGTCTCATTCACTTTCCTTGTCTCATTCACTTTCCTTGTCTCATTCACTTTCCTTGTCTCATTCACTTTCCTTGTCTCATTCACTTTCCTTGTCTCATTCACTTTCCTTGTCTCATTCACTTTCCTTGTCTCATTCACTTTCCTTGTCTCATTCACTTTCCTTGTCTCATTCACTTTCCTTGTCTCATTCACTTTCCTTGTCTCATTCACTTTCCTTGTCTCATTCACTTTCCTTGTCTCATTCACTTTCCTTGTCTCATTCACTTTCCTTGTCTCATTCACTTTCCTTGCCTCATTCACTTTCCTTGTCTCATTCACTTTCCTTGTCTCATTCACTTTCCTTGTCTCATTCACTTTCCTTGTCTCATTCACTTTCCTTGTCTCATTCTTTCCTTGTCTCATTCACTTTTGTCTCATTCACTTTCCTTGTCTCATTCACTTTCCTTGTCTCATTCACTTTCCTTGACTCATTCACTTTCCTTGTCTCATTCACTTTCCTTGTCTCCTTGTCTCATTCACTTTCCTTGTCTCATTCACTTTCCTTGTCTCATTCACTTTCCTTGTCTCATTCACTTTCCTTGTCTCATTCACTTTCCTTGTCTCATTCACTTTCCTTGTCTCATTCACTTTCCTTGCCTCATTCACTTTCCCTGTCTCATTCACTTTCCTTGTCTCATTCACTTTCCTTGTCTCATTCACTTTCCTTGCCTCATTCACTTTCCTTGTCTCATTCACTTTCCTTGCCTCATTCACTTTCCCTGTCTCATTCACTTTTATTGTCTCATTCACTTTCCTTGTCTCATTCACTTTCCTTGCCTCATTCACTTTCCTTGTCTCATTCACTTTCCTTGTCTCATTCACTTTCCTTGTCTCATTCACTTTCCTTGTCTCATTCACTTTCCTTGTCTCATTCACTTTCCTTGTCTCATTCACTTTCCTTGTCTCATTCACTTTCCTTGTCTCATTCATTTTCCTTGTCTCATTCACTTTCCTTGTCTCATTCGCTTTCCTTGTCTCATTCACTTTCCTTGTCTCATTCATTTTCCTTGTCTCATTCACTTTCCTTGCCTCATTCACTTTCCTTGTCTCTTTCACTTTCCTTGTCTCATTCACTTTCCTTGTCTCATTAACTTTCCTTGTCTCATTCACTTTCCTTGTCTCATTCACTTTCCTTGTCTCATTCACTTTCCTTGTCTCATTCACTTTCCTTGTCTCATTCACTTTCCTTGTCTCATTCACTTTCCTTGTCTCATTCACTTTCCTTGTCTCATTCACTTTCCTTGTCTCATTCACTTTCCTTGTCTCATTCACTTTCCTTGTCTCATTCACTTTCCTTGTCTCATTCACTTTCCTTGCCTCATTCACTTTCCTTGTCTCATTCACTTTCCTTGTCTCATTCACTTTCCTTGTCTCATTCACTTTCCTTGTCTCATTCACTTTCCTTGTCTCATTCACTTTCCTTGCCTCATTCACTTTCCTTATCTCATTCACTTTCCTTGTCTCATTCACTTTCCTGGTCTCATTCACTTTCCTTGTCTCATTCACTTTCCTTGTCTCATTCACTTTCCTTGTCTCATTCACTTTCCTTGCCTCATTCACTTTCCTTGTCTCATTCACTTTCCTTGTCTCATTCACTTTCCTTGTCTCATTCACTTTCCTTGTCTCATTCACTTTCCTTGTCTCATTCACTTTCCTTGCCTCATTCACTTTCCTTGTCTCATTCACTTTCCTTGTCTCATTCACTTTCCTTGTCTCATTCACTTTCCTTGCCTCATTCACTTTCCTTGTCTCATTCACTTTCCTTGTCTCATTCACTTTCCTTGTCTCATTCACTTTCCTTGCCTCATTCACTTTCCTTGTCTCATTCACTTTCCTTGTCTCATTCACTTTCCTTGTCTCATTCACTTTCCTTGTCTCATTCACTTTCCTTGCCTCATTCACTTTCCTTGTCTCATTCACTTTCCTTGTCTCATTCACTTTCCTTGTCTCATTCACTTTCCTTGCCTCATTCACTTTCCTTGTCTCATTCACTTTCCTTGTCTCATTCACTTTCCTTGTCTCATTCACTTTCCTTGCCTCATTCACTTTCCTTGTCTCATTCACTTTCCTTTTCTCATTCAGTTTCCTTGTCTCATTCACTTTCCTTGTCTCATCCACTTTCCTTGTCTCATTCACTTTCCTTGTCTCATTCACTTTCCTTGCCTCATTCACTTTCCTTGTCTCATTCACTTTCCTTGTCTCATTCACTTTCCTTGTCTCATTCACTTTCCTTGTCTCATTCACTTTCCTTGCCTCATTCACTTTCCTTGTCTCATTCACTTTCCTTGTCTCATTCACTTTCCTTGTCTCATTCACTTTCCTTGCCTCATTCACTTTCCTTGTCTCATTCACTTTCCTTGTCTCATTCACTTTCCTTGTCTCATTGACTTTCCTTGCCTCATTCACTTTCCTTGTCTCATTCACTTTCCTTTTCTCATTCAGTTTCCTTGTCTCATTCACTTTCCTTGTCTCATTCACTTTCCTTGTCTCATTCACTTTCCTTGCCTCATTCACTTTCCTTGTCTCATTCACTTTCCTTGTCTCATTCACTTTCCTTGCCTCATTCACTTTCCTTGTCTCATTCACTTTCCTTGTCTCATTCACTTTCCTTGTCTCATTCACTTTCCTTGTCTCATTCACTTTCCTTGTCTCATTCACTTTCCTTGTCTCATTCACTTTCCTTGCCACATTCACTTTCCCTGTCTCATTCACTTTCCTTGTCTCATTCACTTTCCTTGTCTCATTCACTTTCCTTGCCTCATTAACTTTCCTTGTCTCATTCACTTTCCTTGTCTCATTCACTTTCCTTGTCTCATTCACTTTCCTTGTCTCATTCACTTTCCTTGTCTCATTCACTTTCCTTGCCTCATTCACTTTCCTTGTCTCATTCACTTTCCTTGTCTCATTCACTTTCCTTGTCTCATTCACTTTCCTTGCCTCATTCACTTTCCTTGTCTCATTCACTTTCCTTGTCTCATTCACTTTCCATGTCTCATTCACTTTCCTTGTCTCATTCACTTTCCTTGTCTCATTCACTTTCCTTGTCTCATTCACTTTCCTTGTCTCATTCACTTTCCTTGTCTCATTCACTTTCCTTGTCTCATTCACTTTCCTTGTCTCATTCACTTTCCTTGTCTCATTCACTTTCCTTGCCTCATTCACTTTCCCTGTCTCATTCACTTTCCTTGTCTCATTCACTTTCCGTGTCTCATTCACTTTCCTTGCCTCATTCACTTTCCTTGTCTCATTCACTTTCCTTGCCTCATTCACTTTCCCTGTCTCATTCACTTTTATTGTCTCATTCACTTTCCTTGTCTCATTCACTTTCCTTGCCTCATTCACTTTCCTTGTCTCATTCACTTTCCTTGTCTCATTCACTTTCCTTGTCTCATTCACTTTCCTTGTCTCATTCACTTTCCTTGTCTCATTGACTTTCCTTGTCTCATTCACTTTCCTTGTCTCATTCACTTTCCATGCCTCATTCACTTTCCTTGTCTCATTCACTTTCCTTGTCTCATTCACTTTCCTTGTCTCTTTCACTTTCCTTGCCTCATTCACTTTCCTTGTCTCATTCACTTTCTTTGTCTCATTCACTTTCCTTGTCTCATTCACTTTCCTTGTATCATTCACTTTCCTTGCCTCATTCACTTTCCTTGTCTCATTCACTTTCCTTGTCTCATTCACTTTCCTTGTCTCATTCACTTTCCTTGTCTCATTCACTTTCCTTGCCTCATTCACTTTCCTTGTCTCATTCACTTTCCTTGTCTCATTCACTTTCCTTGTCTCATTCACTTTCCTTGTCTCATTCACTTTCCTTGTCTCATTCACTTTCCTTGACTCATTCACTTTCCTTGTCTCATTCACTTTCCTTGTCTCATTCACTTTCCTTGCCTCATTCACTTTCCTTGTCTCATTCACTTTCCTTGCCTCATTCACTTTCCTTGTCTCATTCACTTTCCTTGTCTCATTCACTTTCCTTGTCTCATTCACTTTCCTTGTCTCATTCACTTTCCTTGTCTCATTCACTTTCCTTGCCTCATTCACTTTCCTTATCTCATTCACTTTCATTGTCTCATTCACTTTCCTTGTCTCATTCACTTTCCTTGTCTCATTCACTTTCCTTGTCTCATTCACTTTCCTTGTCTCATTCACTTTCCTTGCCTCATTCACTTTCCTTGTCTCATTCACTTTCCTTGTCTCATTCACTTTCCTTGTCTCATTCACTTTCCTTGTCTCATTCACTTTCCTTGTCTCATTCACTTTCCTTGCCTCATTCACTTTCCTTGTCTCATTCACTTTCCTTGCCTCATTCACTTTCCTTGTCTCATTCACTTTCCTTGCCTCATTCACTTTCCTTGTCTCATTCACTTTCCTTGTCTCATTCACTTTCCTTGTCTCATTCACTTTCCTTGCCTCATTCACTTTCCTTGTCTCATTCACTTTCCTTGTCTCATTCACTTTCCTTGTCTCATTCACTTTCCTTGTCTCATTCACTTTCCTTGCCTCATTCACTTTCCTTGTCTCATTCACTTTCCTTGTCTCATTCACTTTCCTTGTCTCATTCACTTTCCTTGCCTCATTCACTTTCCTTGTCTCATTCACTTTCCTTGTCTCATTCACTTTCCTTGTCTCATTCACTTTCCTTGCCTCATTCACTTTCCTTGTCTCATTCACTTTCCTTGTCTCATTCACTTTCCTTGTCTCATTGACTTTCCTTGCCTCATTCACTTTCCTTGTCTCATTCACTTTCCTTTTCACATTCAGTTTCCTTGTCTCATTCACTTTCCTTGTCTCATTCACTTTCCTTTTCACATTCAGTTTCCTTGTCTCATTCACTTTCCTTGTCTCATTCACTTTCCTTGTCTCATTCACTTTCCTTGCCTCATTCACTTTCCTTGTCTCATTCACTTTCCTTGCCTCATTCACTTTCCTTGTCTCATTCACTTTCCTTGTCTCATTCACTTTCCTTGCCTCATTCACTTTCCTTGCCTCATTCACTTTCCTTGTCTCATTCACTTTCCTTGTCTCATTCACTTTCCTTGTCTCATTCACTTTCCTTGTCTCATTCACTTTCCTTGTCTCATTCACTTTCCTTGTCTCATTCATGTTAATATTGTTAATGTTAACACTGTGTTACTTTATACTGTCAATGTTTTACAGTGTTAATATTGTTAATGTTAACACTGTGTTACTTTATACTGTCAATGTTTTACAATGTTAATATTGTTAATGTTAACACTGTGTTACTTTATACTGTCAATGTTTTACAGTGTTAATATTGTTAATGTTAACACTGTGTTTCTTTATACCGTCAATGTTTTACAATGTTAATGTTGTTAATGTTAACACTGTGTTACTTTATACTGTCAATGTTTTACAATGTTAATGTTGTTAATGTTAACACTGTGTTACTTTATACTGTCAATGTTTTACAATGTTAATATTGTTAATGTTAACACTGTGTTACTTTATACTGTCAATGTTTTACAATGTTAATGTTGTTAATGTTAACACTGTGTTACTTTATACTGTCAATGTTTTACAATGTTAATGTTGTTAATGTTAACACTGTGTTACTTTATACTGTCAATGTTTTACAGTGTTAATATTGTTAATGTTAACACTGTGTTACTTTATACTGTCAATGTTTTACAATGTTAATATTGTTAATGTTAACACTGTGTTACTTTATACTGTCAATGTTTTACAGTGTTAATATTGTTAATGTTAACACTGTGTTACTTTATACTGTCAATGTTTTACAATGTTAATGTTGTTAATGTTAACACTGTGTTACTTTATACTGTCAATGTTTTACAATGTTAATGTTGTTAATGTTAACACTGTGTTACTTTATACTGTCAATGTTTTACAATGTTAATGTTGTTAATGTTAACACTGTGTTACTTTATACTGTCAATGTTTTACAGTGTTAATATTGTTAATGTTAACACTGTGTTACTTTATACTGTCAATGTTTTACAATGTTAATGTTGTTAATGTTAACACTGTGTTACTTTATACTGTCAATGTTTTACAGTGTTAATATTGTTAATATTAACACTGTGTTACTTTATACTGTCAATGTTTTACAGTGTTAATATTGTTAATGTTAACACTGTGTTACTTTATGCTCTCAATGTTTTACAGTGTTAATATTGTTAATGTTAACACTGTGTTACTTTATACTGTCAATGTTTTACAATGTTAATGTTGTTAATGTTAACACTGTGTTACTTTATACTGTCAATGTTTTACAATGTTAATATTGTTAATGTTAACACTGTGTTACTTTATACTGTCAATGTTTTACAATGTTAATATTGTTAATGTTAACACTGTGTTACTTTATACTGTCAATGTTTTACAATGTTAATGTTGTTAATGTTAACACTGTGTTACTTTATACTGTCAATGTTTTACAATGTTAATGTTGTTAATGTTAACACTGTGTTACTTTATACTGTCAATGTTTTACAATGTTAATGTTGTTAATGTTAACACTGTGTTACTTTATACTGTCAATGTTTTACAATGTTAATGTTGTTAATGTTAACACTGTGTTACTTTATACTGTCAATGTTTTACAGTGTTAATATTGTTAATGTTAACACTGTGTTACTTTATACTGTCAATGTTTTACAATGTTAATGTTGTTAATGTTAACACTGTGTTACTTTATACTGTCAATGTTTTACAGTGTTAATATTGTTAATGTTAACACTGTGTTACTTTATACTGTCAATGTTTTACAGTGTTAATATTGTTAATGTTAACACTGTGTTACTTTATACTGTCAATGTTTTACAGTGTTAATATTGTTAATGTTAACACTGTGTTACTTTATACTGTCAATGTTTTACAATGTTAATGTTGTTAATGTTAACACTGTGTTACTTTATACTGTCAATGTTTTACAATGTTAATATTGTTAGTGTTAACACTGTGTTACTTTATACTGTCAATGTTTTACAATGTTAATATTGTTAATGTTAACACTGTGTTACTTTATACTGTCAATGTTTTACAGTGTTAATATTGTTAATGTTAACACTGTGTTACTTTATACTGTCAATGTTTTACAATGTTAATGTTGTTAATGTTAACACTGTGTTACTTTATACTGTCAATGTTTTACAATGTTAATGTTGTTAATGTTAACACTGTGTTACTTTATACTGTCAATGTTTTACAATGTTAATGTTGTTAATGTTAACACTGTGTTACTTTATACTGTCAATGTTTTACAGTGTTAATATTGTTAATGTTAACACTGTGTTACTTTATACTGTCAATGTTTTACAATGTTAATATTGTTAATGTTAACACTGTGTTACTTTATACTGTCAATGTTTTACAGTGTTAATATTGTTAATGTTAACACTGTGTTACTTTATACTGTCAATGTTTTACAATGTTAATGTTGTTAATGTTAACACTGTGTTACTTTATACTGTCAATGTTTTACAATGTTAATGTTGTTAATGTTAACACTGTGTTACTTTATACTGTCAATGTTTTACAATGTTAATGTTGTTAATGTTAACACTGTGTTACTTTATACTGTCAATGTTTTACAGTGTTAATATTGTTAATGTTAACACTGTGTTACTTTATACTGTCAATGTTTTACAATGTTAATGTTGTTAATGTTAACACTGTGTTACTTTATACTGTCAATGTTTTACAGTGTTAATATTGTTAATATTAACACTGTGTTATTTTATACTGTCAATGTTTTACAGTGTTAATATTGTTAATGTTAACACTGTGTTACTTTATGCTCTCAATGTTTTACAGTGTTAATATTGTTAATGTTAACACTGTGTTACTTTATACTGTCAATGTTTTACAATGTTAATGTTGTTAATGTTAACACTGTGTTACTTTATACTGTCAATGTTTTACAATGTTAATATTGTTAATGTTAACACTGTGTTACTTTATACTGTCAATGTTTTACAATGTTAATGTTGTTAATGTTAACACTGTGTTACTTTATACTGTCAATGTTTTACAATGTTAATGTTGTTAATGTTAACACTGTGTTACTTTATACTGTCAATGTTTTACAATGTTAATGTTGTTAATGTTAACACTGTGTTACTTTATACTGTCAATGTTTTACAATGTTAATGTTGTTAATGTTAACACTGTGTTACTTTATACTGTCAATGTTTTACAGTGTTAATATTGTTAATGTTAACACTGTGTTACTTTATACTGTCAATGTTTTACAATGTTAATGTTGTTAATGTTAACACTGTGTTACTTTATACTGTCAATGTTTTACAGTGTTAATATTGTTAATGTTAACACTGTGTTACTTTATACTGTCAATGTTTTACAGTGTTAATATTGTTAATGTTAACACTGTGTTACTTTATACTGTCAATGTTTTACAGTGTTAATATTGTTAATGTTAACACTGTGTTACTTTATACTGTCAATGTTTTACAATGTTAATGTTGTTAATGTTAACACTGTGTTACTTTATACTGTCAATGTTTTACAATGTTAATATTGTTAGTGTTAACACTGTGTTACTTTATACTGTCAATGTTTTACAATGTTAATATTGTTAATGTTAACACTGTGTTACTTTATACTGTCAATGTTTTACAGTGTTAATATTGTTAATGTTAACACTGTGTTACTTTATACTGTCAATGTTTTACAATGTTAATGTTGTTACTGTTAACACTGTGTTACTTTATACTGTCAATGTTTTACAATGTTAATGTTGTTAATGTTAACACTGTGTTACTTTATACTGTCAATGTTTTACAATGTTAATATTGTTAATGTTAACACTGTGTTACTTTATACTGTCAATGTTTTACAATGTTAATATTGTTAATGTTAACACTGTGTTACTTTATACTGTCAATGTTTTACAATGTTAATATTGTTAATGTTAACGCTGTGTTACTTTATACTGTCAATGTTTTACAATGTTAATGTTGTTAATGTTAACACTGTGTTACTTTATACTGTCAATGTTTTACAATGTTAATGTTGTTAATGTTAACACTGTGTTACTTTATACTGTCAATGTTTTACAATGTTAATATTGTTAATGTTAACACTGTGTTACTTTATACTGTCAATGTTTTACAATGTTAATATTGTTAATGTTAACACTGTGTTACTTTATACTGTCAATGTTTTACAATGTTAATATTGTTAATGTTAACACTGTGTTACTTTATACTGTCAATGTTTTACAATGTTAATATTGTTAATGTTAACGCTGTGTTACTTTATACTGTCAATGTTTTACAATGTTAATGTTGTTAATGTTAACACTGTGTTACTTTATACTGTCAATGTTTTACAATGTTAATGTTGTTAATGTTAACACTGTGTTACTTTATACTGTCAATGTTTTACAATGTTAATATTGTTAATGTTAACACTGTGTTACTTTATACTGTCAATGTTTTACAATGTTAATGTTGTTAATGTTAACACTGTCTCATTCACTTTCCTTGTCTCATTCACTTTCCTTGCCTCATTCACTTTCCTTGTCTCATTCACTTTCCTTGCCTCATTCACTTTCCTTGCCTCATTCACTTTCCTTGCCTCATTCACTTTCCTTGTCTCATTCACTTTCCTTGTCTCATTCACTTTCCTTGTCTCATTCACTTTCCTTGTCTCATTCACTTTCCTTGCCTCATTCACTTTCCTTGCCTCATTCACTTTCCTTGCCTCATTCACTTTCCTTGTCTCATTCACTTTCCTTGTCTCATTCACTTTCCTTGTCTCATTCACTTTCCTTGTCTCATTCACTTTCCTTGCCTCATTCACTTTCCTTGCCTCATTCACTTTCCTTGCCTCATTCACTTTCCTTGCCTCATTCACTTTCCTTGCCTCATTCACTTTCCTTGCCTCATTCACTTTCCTTGTCTCATTCACTTTCCTTGTCTCATTCACTTTCCTTGTCTCATTCACTTTCCTTGCCTCATTCACTTTCCTTGCCTCATTCACTTTCCTTGCCTCATTCACTTTCCTTGCCTCATTCACTTTCCTTGCCTCATTCACTTTCCTTGCCTCATTCACTTTCCTTGCCTCATTCACTTTCCTTGCCTCATTCACTTTCCTTGTCTCATTCACTTTCCTTGCCTCATTCACTTTCCTTGTCTCATTCACTTTCCTTGTCTCATTCACTTTCCTTGCCTCATTCACTTTCCTTGCCTCATTCACTTTCCTTGCCTCATTCACTTTCCTTGCCTCATTCACTTTCCTTGCCTCATTCACTTTCCTTGCCTCATTCACTTTCCTTGCCTCATTCACTTTCCTTGCCTCATTCACTTTCCTTGCCTCATTCACTTTCCTTGCCTCATTCACTTTCCTTGTCTCATTCACTTTCCTTGCCTCATTCACTTTCCTTGCCTCATTCACTTTCCTTGCCTCATTCACTTTCCTTGCCTCATTCACTTTCCTTGCCTCATTCACTTTCCTTGCCTCATTCACTTTCCTTGCCTCATTCACTTTCCTTGCCTCATTCACTTTCCTTGCCTCATTCACTTTCCTTGCCTCATTCACTTTCCTTGCCTCATTCACTTTCCTTGCCTCATTCACTTTCCTTGCCTCATTCACTTTCCTTGCCTCATTCACTTTCCTTGTCTCATTCACTTTCCTTGTCTCATTCACTTTCCTTGTCTCATTCACTTTGGTGGCCCGGTGGCCTGGTGGCTAAAGCTCCCGCTTCACACACGGAGGGCCCGGGTTCGATTCCCGGCGGGTGGAAACATTTTGACACGTTTCCTTACACCTGTTGTCCTGTTCACCTAGCAGCAAATAGGTACCTGGGTGTTAGTCGACTGGTGTGGGTCGCATCCTGGGGGACAAGATTAAGGACCCCAATGGAAATAAGTTAGACAGTCCTCGATGACGCACTGACTTTCTTGGGTTATCCTGGGTGGCTAACCCTCCGGGGTTAAAAATCCGAACGAAATCTTATCTTATCTTACTTAATACTGTCAATGTTTTGCAGTGTTAATATTGTTAATGTTAACACTGTGTTACTTTATACTGTCAATGTTTTACAATGTTAATATTGTTAATGTTAACACTGTGTTACTTTATACCGTCAATGTTTTACAATGTTAATGTTGTTAATGTTAACACTGTGTTACTTAATACTGTCAATGTTTTACAATGTTTATACTGTTAATGTTAACACTGTGTTACTTAATACTGTCAATGTTTTACAATGTTAATATTGTTAATGTTAACACTGTGTTACTTAATACTGTCAATGTTTTACAATGTTAATATTGTTAATGTTAACACTGTGTTACTTAATACTGTCAATGTTTTACAGTGTTAATATTGTTAATGTTAACACTGTGTTACTTAATACTGTCAATGTTTTACAGTGTTTATACTGTTAATGTTAACACTGTGTTACTTAATACTGTCAATGTTTTACAGTGTTTATACTGTTAATGTTAACACTGTGTTACTTAATACTGTCAGTGTTTTACATTGTTTATACTGTTAATGTTAACACTGTGTTACTTACTACTGTCAATGTTTTACAATGTTTATACTGTTAATGTTAACACTGTGTTACTTAATACTGTCAATGTTTTACAATGTTAATATTGTTAATGTTAACACTGTGTTACTTAATACTGTCAATGTTTTACAATGTTAATATTGTTAATGTTAACACTGTGTTACTTAATACTGTCAATGTTTTACAGTGTTAATATTGTTAATGTTAACACTGTGTTACTTAATACTGTCAATGTTTTACAGTGTTTATACTGTTAATGTTAACACTGTGTTACTTAATACTGTCAATGTTTTACAGTGTTTATACTGTTAATGTTAACACTGTGTTACTTAATACTGTCAGTGTTTTACATTGTTTATACTGTTAATGTTAACACTGTGTTACTTACTACTGTCAATGTTTTACAGTGTAACTTAATACCGCCAATGTTAACACTGTTAATTAAAACTGTCAACGTTTACACAGTGTTACTTAAAGTAAATGATTTTCTCTCCATTTCATTAAACATCAAATGTTTTAAATTAAGTTTAACATACTCAATGATGATAACTTTTTTAACAACAGTGATAACTGTTACTGTTAATCTCTGTAACAACATCAACAGTGACAATGATAACTGTTACTGTTAATCTCTGTAACAACAGCAACAGTGACAGTGATAACTGTTACTGTTAATCTCTGTAACAACAGCAACAGTGACAATGATAACTGTTACTGTTAATCTCTGTAACAACAGCAACAGTGACAGTGATAACTGTTACTGTTAATCTCTGTAACAACAGCAACAGTGACAATGATAACTGTTACTGTTAATGTCTGTAACAACAGCAACAGTGACAGTGATAACTGTTACCGCTAATCTCTGTAACAACAGCAACGGTGACAGTGATAACTGTTACTGTTAATCTCTGTAACAACAGCAACGGTGACAGTTACTGTTAGTCTTTGTACACTGAGGTCAGTGGTCACGTTTACCTGGAGTTTACCTGGAAAGGGTTTCGGGGGTCAATGCCCCCGCTGCTCGGTCTGAGACCAGGCCTCACGGTGGATCAGGGTCTAATCAATCAGGCTGTCACTACTGGCCGCACGCAAGCTGACGTACGAACCACAGCCCGGTTGGTCAGGTACTGACTTAAGGTGCCTGTCCAGTGACTTCTTGAAGACAGCCAGGGGTCTATTGGTAATCCCCCTTATGTAGGCTGGGAGGCAGTTGAATAGTCTTGGACCCCGGACACTTATTGTGTTGTCTCTCAGTGTACTCGTGGCGCCCCTGCTTTTCATCGGGGGAATGTTGCATCTCCTGCCGAGTCTTTTGCTTTCATAGGGAGTAATTTTCGTGTGCAGGTTTGATACCAATCCCTCCAGGACCTCCCAAGTGTATATTATCATGCGTCTCTCTCGCCTGCATTCCAGGGAATGCAGATCAAGGACCTTCAACCGTTCCCAGCAATTTTGGTGCCTTATCATGCTTATATGTGCCGCGAAAGTTCTTTGTACACTCTCCAGGTCAGCAATGTCGCCAGCCTTGAAGGGGGCCGTTAGTGTACAGCAGTATTCCAACCTAGAGAGCACAAGTGATTCGAAGAGAATCATCATGGGCTTGGTGTCCCTAGTTTTGAAGGTTCTCATTATCCATCCTACCATTTTCCTAGCAGATGAGGTAGATACGTTGTTGTGGTCTTTGAAGGCGAGGTCCTCTGACATTATCACTCTCATGTCCTTCACATTACTTTTCTGCTCTATTGTATGGCTAGAATTTGTCATATACCCTGATACATTTTTAATTTTCTCAAGTTTCCCATATCTCAGTAGTTGAAATTTCTCCTCATTGAACTTCATGTTGTTTTGAGAGGGTCATTGAAGATTTAGTTGATGTCTGCTTGGAGTCTTGTGGTGTCTTCGAGGGAGGTCACTACAGAGCTAATCCTGAAAAACAGAGGCTACTTCAGCAGGAGGTAGCATTTCTGTTAGAACATGTGTTAGTGGAGGAGTCATCTAGTCCATGGGCTTCACTGTGCATCCTTGTTAAGAAGTCTGATCGAGGTTTTCGAATTTGTACAGACTACCATAAGGTGAATGAGATCACTATTCCAGATGCTTACCCTCAGCCACATTTGGATGATGTAGTCAACCTAGTGGGTAAGGCCACTTTTGTGTCTAAATTAGACCTCCTTAAAGGTTATTATCAGATACCTTTGACAGATAAGGCGAAGGAAATCTATGCCTTCATAATTCCAGGAAATCATTATCAATACACAGTAACTCCCTTCGGGATGTGGAACTCACCAGTATCATTCCAAAAGCTGATCCATCAATCTGATAAAGGTCTTGAAGGCACGGCATCTTACCTAGATGATATTGTAGTTGTGTCCAATACTTTGGACCAAGATATGTCCAGATTTAAATCTCTGAGAAATTTCAGAGTTTTCAATTAACTGTTAATTTATGTAAGTCATCATTTGGCCAGTCTACTTTTATTTTTTTGGACCATGAAGTAGGTAGTGGTAAAGTGGCCCCTAAATTTGCTAAAAGTCTTGCCATTAAAAATTATCCAGTACCTCATGACAGGAAATCCCTCCAATGTTTCTCAGGTATGATAGGGGTTTTATAGACGATTCTGTGAAAACTTTGCAGATGTTGTAATTCCCCTAACCTCACCATCAGAAAGAAAAATTTAAATGGATCCCAGAGTGTCACAGCTCATTTAACAAAACCAGACAACAACTTTGTACTGCACCCATTCTCCTGTCTCCTGTATTTTTCAAAACCCTTTACATTGCAGGTTGATGCTTGTGAGTCAGGGGTAGGGACAGTACTTCTACAGAATCTTGGGAAGATGATTTGCAGCTGTGGCTTACTTCTCAGCCAAGTATCAATCACACCAGAGGGCCTACTCGACAATTGAAAAAGAAGCCCTTGCTCAAATACTGACATTAGAATATTTTGAGGTCTATGTGAGGTAGTCATCCCAAGTGGTCACAGTCTACATCACCTCCATGAAGAGCCATTATGCACATTTGACCAGATGGAGTCTCAGGCTGCAACCATATAATAGGCTGGCTGATACCCTTTCTCATATTTAAATTTAGGTTAGGATGTGTTAGGGACAATATGTGTAGACTAGCTCTTTTGCCCCCTTTTGTATATATAAAATGTTTTAATGGTGATGTTTTTTTTTTTTTTTTTTTTTGGTGAGGGGATATTCTGCTACCGTTCGCAGGTGTCTTGAATCTACGTTAGCCCTACGGTCCACTGTCTCAAATTAAATTTAGAGTTCGACTTTATGTCTCGAGAAAAGTTGAGCTCTATCTAATGAGTTGGATGGTTGAGAGGAAAGGTGAATTCATTATTTTTCAGTGCCATGGTGGCACCGTACCCATGGAAGTGGAAGCCTAGTCCTGGCTATTAGAGCCCTTTTGGGGTGTGGCATGCAAAGAATATGTTTCATTTTATTTGGCATATGTACACACTCCCATGTAGGCTGCCTCCCAACCAGTGAACCAGGTGCTAAGTGTTTAACAGTAAGGGCACCCATCATTAAATCAGTATGCTGGTTCACTGACTAATCATAGACGAGCCTGCCAAATACTGAGGTGCCGTGGTTCACTCCTAGCCAGCATTTGCCAGACTTGCTTCTAGCTGGATGAAGCACAGTGCTCTCTCTCAGACTTCTGTGTTTGTCTTGAACATCGTGTGGTACACTTATACTGCACTCTTGTACATAGTGTAAATAAGTATACATATTTGTATATAAACATTTGGTGAAGAAAAATATAAGTTGAATATTCTGCTAATTTTGTTTTATTCCAACCCATTATGACCAGGTCAACAGGCCATTATTACCTGCATCCGTAATAGCCATACTTCTACAGGAGAGTATGTTTTCGTCTAGTTCATAATTCTGACTGATTAGTAATTCCATTTCTTCATAATCTGCACTATTCTCCAGTAGATTTTCTTCATATTCTTTATGTACTAATTTATATGATTCAGATCTACTTTCTAATGCATCTAAATACAATTTTAAATTATCAGTGTTCACAATTTCCTCCCTATTATTTCCAAACACTTATATACTCTAGCTTAATGACCTTTCCTAACATTCGGTAGGTGACAATGATGCCTTCATTGTCACCTACCGAACCCACTAAAGTCACTACGATTATCAAGTCACTTAAACATAAATCAGGAAATTTGTCTCAAGTCCCACAATTATTGGTTCATGTCCTTTCGCCTGTCATTTCACCCCTTTTCAATAAGCCACTAGAAACTAGCACTTTCCTGACACCACTCAAGACAGCAAGGGTTGTACCAATTCACAAAGGTGATGACCCCACAGATGTAAATAACTACAGGCCAATTTCAAACTTACTGTTGCTATCCAAAATCTTTGAGAAACTCGTGCACAAGAGATTATATTCGTGTATAACAGCACAAAGCATACTTAACCCCTGCCAATTTGGCTATAGAAAAAACAAAAGCACAAACGATGCAATTGTAAAAATGCTTGACTTGCTTTACACAGCAATGGAAAATAAAGAATATCCATTAGGACTCTTTATTGACCTAAGGAAAGCTTTCGATACAGTAGACCACGGCATCCTACTCCAAAAACTTGACCATTAAGGTATAAGAGGCCAGGCACTTATATATTTCAAATCATACCTTACTAACAGGTATCAATACATCACCATTAAAGACACAACCTCATCTACACGACCACTTGACACTGAAGTGCCACAGGGAAATGCCCTGCTCTTCCTCTTATATATCAATGATCTTCCAAGCGTATCACAACATATTCAAGAGGTTATTAGCAGAATACAGTAAATCAACCATTAAAATCACATTGTGAAATATTGTGTGGTCTGTAGCCAAACAAACAAGCGGGCTTCCACGTAGATTACATGCCACCTTTGTGGAAATTGGGCTCACGCCCCTTGTGCAAATATCCAAGAATTATCTACAAGAGGTATTAAATCAGGGAAGTGTTTTTGGGTATGCCCAAATGTGATCAATCTGTGGACTAAAATCACATTGGTATTAAAAGAGGATAACATCAAAGTGGCCTTCATAGAAAACCTGGAAGCATTCTATAACAGATGGGAAAATAAAAAGCCTGGGCTGGATGGTGCTATCGCCCTTGGTGCGGATACAGTCCTGGCCGACAATAACTGTATGACTGGAGGTGCTGGCCAGGTAGTCAGGAATTGTAAGGCTGGAGGTGCTGTCCAGATAGAAAGTTACTGTGAGGTTGGAAGTACTTGTGGGAATTTATTTGGTCCTAAGTCCCACAGGGCAGATGTGTTGTACGAAGATCCCAACATGTCACAGATGGAAAGGCTGGTTTGGGTGGCCCTTACACCCACCCAAAACACACACACACACCCAGGTTAAGTAAGTAAGTAAGTAAGTAAGTTTATTCAGGTATACACAAATACAGTTACATAGAATTATCATATATAGCAGCATATGTGTAGAGAACCTAGGATAACGAAGGTGGTTGAAAGGTACATTTTAATTGATAGATTTACCCTTCGAGGAAGAGGTAGGTAGTTTATACAGTTAGTGAACTAATATTAGGACTGTTGAGGCAACTGTAGATAATAATAATGTAGACCTAAGACCTTAATGTAGGTAGTAATAGGCTGGTAATGTAGGCAAACACTAGGTTATATTAGCCAGGGAGAACTGGCAGCCCAAGTTTAAATGCTGGGGCATGGGGTTTTGAGACCACAGTGCCTCCTTCTAAGACCAGACACCATTAGAACAACAAGTGCCGTGAACAGCAGGGTGGCACCCCCATGTGTCTTCACATACTAGACCTGGGGAAATCTGGTGGAGGAACCTCGAAGTACCATAGATGACTTCCTCTGTCAGACCCATACAGTAAGACGAGACCTCCCTTTCTTTCTCAGTATTCTGGCCAGTTTCTGGGGGAAATTGTGAGTGAGTTGAGCTGTGGGCCTTTGTGCAGGCGGGCAGCCCATGACCAGTAAGTACTAATGAGTATAACTATGCAGAAAGTGACACTAGCTTCTAAGCCTAATGAGGAGATGCAGCATCTCCTCATTAGGCTTAGAAGCTAGTGTCACTTTCTGCATAGTTATACTAGGGGAGTTTATTACCACTGTGTCTGCTGTGCCAGCTGTGCTTCGTTGTGCTCTGTGTGTTTTCTTTCATGTTTTCACGGTCTTTCTTACGTGCAGGAACTTTAATTTCTTCCAGCGATCTTATACGATACATTCCTCTAGCGCTTGGAACCAATCTTGGGCGGAACATAGTAAATACTGAGTCATAAAGGAGGATTAGTGTGCAATACCTAGCAGAGTATATTCCCAGAGGGGAATCATAGGCCTAGTGTGCCATGTGCAAAATAATAATAATAGAACTTTTTTTAGTCAGAGGAAAGTCTCCCTGATAATATTGTGTATATATAGTGTTATAGTGTATACTACAGTGGCACCATAGATAATAAATTCTAAAGTGTCATTTTAAACAGGTGTAATTGAAACTGAAGTGATAGGCCTAAAGAGGTAGGTGCCAGAAGTCGCCACAAACTTACCACACAGGTCAGCTGCTTTAATAACCTTCCTGGCCTCCTACTGTACCTCGATATAATCTAGTGATACCAGTGAATAGGAGAATACAGTGTTGTAGTAGCAACTAACCAGTAACATAATGGTACTTAGTGGATTGGAGTGACTTTCATTAGTTTTTTCTCCATTCTTGAAATACCAGACATATACAGTGAAATTCATATAACCTGTTGTGAGGAAAAAGTTCAATAGATAAGAGTAGTGAGGGAGTATATAGTAACAATAGTTTCATTGCTGCCTACTTGTTAAGGTAGGGTAATTCCAACTCCCGCTATTCTCCCCCCCTTTTTCCCCCTCCCCGAAAGTGATAGTTTGATTGCCAGCTGCTTGTTAAGGTAGGGTCAGTCTAGCTCCCACTATCCCTTCCCCTCCCTCTTCCCCCCCCCAAAGGTGACGTGTGGGGCTCCGGTCAAACAGTAAATCACTCCACTCACAGCTCCCAACACTACTGTAAGTACACGCCTGATCATATTTTAGTGGACTTATTGGTTGAAAGCTTCACTTTTGACAAATAATTAACTTAGTCCTTTCAGTCTTGACAGGTTAAAATGTTTTAATAATCACCACATCTTTTAGGTATTGTACTTATCATGGAGAGTGATTTCTTAAGCAGTGGGTAATGTCTCTCTTTACAGTTTGAAAGGACAGAGAGGCTCACCTGCTAATCAACGAGTAGAATTGAAGGAGACGGACTAACGTTCTGAGACACCAGACACCCAAGTTTTTTATATATATATATATATATATATATATATATATATATATATATATATATATATATATATATATATATATATATATATATATATATTAGCGTTGAATTCAGATATCATTTATATTTTTCATTTTTAATTTTCTTTAAGGTAAGACCAATATTTCATATTTAAGTGTTTTATATTTTATATTTTCTAAACAATAAAGTGTTTATGTTTGTCAGTTTTTGTTCCTTTCCTATTCATTAATTTTCCTGAGGAGGAGCCAGCCTTGGTAATACTGTCTGAAGTTGTTACAGGGCTGAGTAAGCCTTCACAAGTGGCGACCTTGCCAGGATCAACTCTACTGAATCAAGATTCAATTCCATCTCGAATCTACCATTGGAACTTCAATGCCGCATACCACAGATGGTTACCACAATCCATGAGTAATCATTCTCTATGGTAGGACTACTGTACAGGTATTTAAAAGATTTGGTGATTGTTTTAGTCTCAATTTATTGTAAGTCAAGTCAGGCAGGACATAATATTTAATTCTGCCACCTTTTTGTTCGAGCTTGAAACACTTTGGAGGATTAGACTCTAGGGACCCGAGATTTTCCAGTGACAATTTGTTTCATTGAGCTCTTTATTATATCAAGGGAACTGTAGTAGGACACTCTTGATTTGTTTGTGAGAAAATTGGATGGTGAAGGGACCCCATTCTACTTACTGTTTGCTTGGAGCCGGCATAGAACCCTTCGTTTTCATTAATACATATTGTTTAATTGAAGCAGGGATCGAGCCCTCTGGTTTATTTACAGTTTGAGCGGAGCAGGAATTGAACCCTCCATTTTCTTTGATATCCGTTTCATTTTCCCCTGGTAGTTTAAGTTATTCTTGCAAATATGGAGGAATACCAGTTTTGGATGAACGCTGGAAGTAAGTTTGGAATAACAGGAAAAAAATAGAATCTTTCATTAATGCTAAAATCCAGGAAAGAATTGAAAAGGAGAGAGAGAGAGAATCGAAAGAGAAGGGAAAAAGGAGAGATTGAGATTCGAAAGAGAAGACAAAAATGAGCGTGATAGAATTGATCGTGAGGAAAGAGCTAGAGAACGTGAGGAAAGAGCTAAAGTACGTGAGGAACAAGTTAAATTAAGGGAACTTGAGGAAAGAGCAAAGGATAGAGAATATGAGTTAAGGGAGAGAGAAAAGGATTGCGAGCTCGAACAAGCTCGCCTTGAATTAGAGAATTAAAAGTTAACTTTCTCACAACAGCAATTAGATGAAGGAGTAATGGAACAACGTGCAGCTAGTGCACATATTCCAACACCTAATTTACCTCCCTTCAATAAGGGGGAAGACATAACTTCATACATCATCAGGTTTGAAAATACCGCTACACTCTCTGAATGGCCTGCTGACACCTGGGCTACCAGGTTAGGAATGTTATTTTCCGGTACAGCTTTGAATATATATGCAACTTCGTCGCAGGATATCATATGTAATTATAACCTACTGAAGAAGGCAATCCTTAAAGCATATCAAAAAACCACTAATTCTTACAGGAAAGATTTCAGGTATGCCACCTTACAGCCTGGCCAGAACTTTCAGCAGTTACAGGTAACACTCTTTCGTTTGTTCGACTTTTGGATAGAGAGTTCAGGAATTGATCGCAGTTATGAATCTCTTAGAGACTTCATGGTTGCTGACCAGTTCCTGACAGCTCTTCCCCATCAGATACGAACGTTCATCAGAGAACGTAACCTGATTAAAGCTGAGGAAGTTGCTGAGGCTGCTGACCTGTATGCTGAGGCTCACAATTCCTATAAAGACCTAAAGGGATCGAACCCTAAGGGCAAGGGTTCATCAGACCTTAAGAAATCAAAGCCTCTAGTCACGTGGAAAGTAAAATGACTTCTTTTATTCCTGTTTGTCATTTGTGTGATGTTAAGGGACATAAACGTCCAGATTGTCCTTCTAAGAAGGTCCAAAAAGTTGGAAGATGTTTTAAAGACTGTAATGATCAAGCACCCTTCTGTTCAGGAACAGTTAATGGACTTAATGTATCTACCATTTTACGAGACACTGGATGCACATGTATAGTCATTTCTGATAAGCTGTTCCCTAACCTTAAAGAAACTCAACTAACCTTAAAGAAAACCAACTTCAGGGAGTGAAGCCTCTCTTCACCACACCCTATCATCCCAGCTGTAATGGGAGGATTGAGTGCCAGCATTCGATTCTAAAGTCCATTTTAAGGAAACTTTGCTCCCTTAAACCTAAGGAGTGGCATCGTTACCTACCCTGTGCTTTGTTTGCCATGAGGGAAGTTCCCAGTGACTCTTTGGGGTTTTCACCTTTTGAACTTCTCTATGGTAGACAGGCCAGAGGCCCATTGTCCATCCTTCATGACTTATGGACTAATGAGGACGTAAAGGCTGAGGTTCAGTCTTCTTACCAGTTTCTCCTTGACCTTAGATCCAAACTTGAGGAGACCTCTGACATAGTTTCGAAAAACTTAAGCTTGTCAATGGACCAATACAAAACATATTTTGATTCCAAAAGTCAAAGGAGAAGTTTTAAAGTAGGGGATGAAGTTCTGGTACTTTTGCCTATCAAGTCAAATAAATTATTAGTAGCATGGAAAGGTTCATTTAAAGTATTAAAAATTTGTTTGAAAGTTGACTACCTCATAGAAGTCAAGGGGAAACCTAAGCTTTATCATATTAACATCCTTAAGAAATATTACCGAAGAAATTTGGCCCGGTGGCCTGGTGGCTAAAGCTCCCGCTTCACACACGGAGGGCCCGGGTTCGATTCCCGGCGGGTGGAAACATTTCGACACGTTTCTTTACACCTGTTGTCCTGTTCACCTAGCAGCAAATAGGTACCTGGGTGTTAGTCGACTGGTGTGGGTCGCATCCTGGGGGACAAGATTAAGGACCCCAATGGAAATAAGTTAGACAGTCCTCGATGACGCACTGACTTTCTTGGGTTATCCTGGGTGGCTAATCCTACGGGGTTAAAAATCCGAACGAAATCTCTCTCTTATCTAACTGTCTTAATAATTTTGACTTAGTTTTTCCACACGAACTTGATAAGACAACTGAAGAATGTAAGGTATGTGTAATTGACACCTCTAACTTAGACTATGATGAAGAACTACATGACTTGGTGACTCTTGACCACTCGGGCACAACCAACATTAATGTTAATGAATCTTTGGATGACCATAAGAGACATGAACTACTTCATTGTGCGAGTAACTTTTCAGACGTCTTTACTGATATTCCAGGTGTTACCTCCACGGTAGTCCATAAGATTGACTTAGTGACAGACAATCCTATCAAACGAAAATTATACCCAGTTCCAGTTCACCTTAGGGATGCATTTGACCGAGAGGTAGACAAATTATTAAAACTAAAGATCATTGAACCTTCAGTATCTGCATATTGCTCACCAGTAGTCATGGTTAAGAAGGAGGATAATTCATATAGACTTGCTATTGACTTCAGAGGCCTTAATGCTATAACTCGTTGGGATGCTGAACCTATGCCCTTAATAGATAGCAATCTACACAAATTTTATAACACTTCCTTCTTTTCCGAGATTGATATTGCGCAGGCATATCATCAAGTAATGTTAGATCCTTCTTCTAAGCAGTACACCTCTTTTCCTACCCAACAAGGACTGATGCAGTATAGAACTATGACCTTCGGTTTGGTAACTGCCTGTGCTACCTACGTGAGACTGATGAGAAAGGTCTTGGGTAATATGCCAAACGTTTCAGCTTATTTTGATAACATTTACGTAATGACATCCACGTGGGGCGAACATATCCAAACATTAACATCAGTTTTGCGTAGGTTACGCTCACATGGCCTCACTGCCAAGCCGAAGAAATGCTTCCTTGGGTATAACAAGATTAGATATCTTGGACTGATACTTTCTAATAACTCTCTGCAGCCTCTCCCCAGTAAGATCAAAGCTTTATTAGAATTTAAATTCCCCAAAACCAAGAAGCTCATGCGTAGCTTCCTTGGTTCTGTAAATTTTTATGCACGGTTTATCCCGAACCTTACTGATCTTACAGGCATCTTGTCCGACTTCCTTAAATAGTCTGTGAAGGAACCTCTTGAACTCTCCGACTTAGCTCGGGAAAAGTTTAATGAGATTAAAAGTATGTTTTCAAAAGACCCTATACTTAAGATTCCAGATATTAATAAAACATTTTGTTTAAGAACTGATGCCTCCAATACTGGCTTAGGTGCAGTGTTACTACAATACCATGATGGTACTCCCTTCCCTGTATGCTTCCTAAGCCAGAAACACCTTCCCACAGAAACGAGATACTCCACCATAAAAAAGGAATGTTTTTCTCTTGTGTGGGGTATCTCCAAATTTAAATTTTATTTGCTGGGAAAAGAATTCATTTTAGAAACGGACCACAAACCTTTGATATACCTAGAAACTTTTAAGGGAACCAACAGTCGCCTCTTGAGGTGGACATTGGCACTCCAGGCTTTTAAGTTCCATATTGTGTATATCAATAGTTAATCCAATTATTTCTCTGACTGGTTAAGTCGTGAGAGTCAGTAGAAGATTTCTTGCCTTATGCGACTTCCAGATGTTAGAACTTTTTTCTCGCCTATTCTTCTTATGCTCCTTGACTATAAGTCTTGGTATGGGGGAGTGTGAGGGAAGTTCAGTAGATAAGAGTAGCGAGGGAGTATATAGTAAAAATAGTTTCATTGCCGGCTACTTGTTATGGTAGGGTAAGTCCAGCTCCCACTATTCCCCCCCCCTTTTTTCCCCTCCCCGAAAGTGATAGTTTGATTGCCGGCTGCTTGTTAAGGTAGGGTCAGTCTAGCTCCCGCTATCCCTTCCCCTCCCTCTTCCCCCCCCCGAAAGGTGACGAGTGGGGCTCCGGTCAAACAGTAAATCACTCGACTCACAGCTCCCAGCACTACTGTAAGTACATGCCTGATCATATTTTAGTGGACTTATTGGTTGAAAGCTTCACTTTTGACCAATAATTAACTTAGTCCTTTCAATCTTGATAGGTTAAAATGTTTTAATAATCACCACATCTTTTAGGTATAGTACTTATCATGGAGAGTGATTTCTTAAGCAGTGGGTAATGTCTCTCTTTACAGCTTGAAAGGACAGAGAGGGTCACCTGCTAATCAACGAGTAGAATTGAAGGAGATGGACTAACGTTCTGAGGCGTCCCAAATTCTGATCCACTTACCTGTTTGTGCATGCAAGTAACAGGATATAACCCCTCATCATTGCAGTGAAGAAAACCTGCTTTCCTGTCATCTGGACGGATTATTGACGGCTATAAAATCTGTGAAGAACGAGCCGGTGGGTTGTCACCAAAACCTGCGACCCCCATCCCCATCATCGGCAACGGCTACGATTTCAACAACACGCAGTGTCACCAACACCAGACACCCAAGTTTTATATATATATATATATTTTTTTTTTTTATAAAAATATAGGGAAGTACCACCTCTATAGCTGGACTATATATATATATATATATATATATATATATATATATATATATATATATATATATATATATATATATATATATATATTAGCATTGAATTCAGATATCATTTATATTTTTCATTTTTCATTTTCTTTAAGGTAAGATCAATATTTCAAATTTAAGTGTATTATATTTTATATTTTCTAAACAATAAAGAGTTTATGTTTGTCAGTTTTTGTTCTTTTTATATTCATTAATTTTCCTGCGGAGGAGCCAGCCTTGGTAATACTTTCTGAAGTTGTTACAGGGCTGAGTAAGCCTTCACACCTGTAGTTACCAGCAGTCGCAATATACACAATGAAAAGCAAATATCACTCCAGAAAAAAACGTCTTTCCTCCAATAAGTTCACGAATCAACTGCTGTGATAATATAGCATTTGTTGTAGTGGAGACAGAAAAAAACTAGAAAAGCTAGATACAGTGATCGATAATCCTTCAGACTGTAAATAAAGGTCTCGACCGTTAGCCATTGTAGGAGCTGCCAGCAATCACCAGTTCTTCAACACGCAAGTTATACTTTTGTATCACTCTAATCACATATTACTCGGTTAAATAATTTCCAGTAGTTCCTTCATGTTTTGGCCCAAATCACCGACCAGATATGTTTTAAATAAGTGACCCACTGATCAGATCCGACTGGTTCCGAACCCTTGGCTGATCCGAACCCTTGACCGGTTTCAAATGGATTTGTTGGACAATAAAGCAGACTGTAAACAGACAGAGTTTTAGGTGCCCTTATCAAACACAAACAATAAATATAAAACAGGAACATACACCAGTAAGTTGTCCTAATATACAAGTACAGTTAGAAATACAAATACAAATAGCCAGATCTTCACTTTAAGGAGGTTATTAGCAGAATATTCAAAGGGTTTACTAGTAGAACTATAGTAAATCAACCATTCAGATCACATTATGAAGCTCTGTGTAGTCTGCAGTCAAGCAAACAAACAGGCTTCCACATGGATAACTTGCCATTTTTGTGAAAATTGGTGTCACACCCCTTGTGTGGGTATCCAAGAACTATCTACAAGCAGTATTAAATCAGGAAAGTGTTTTTGGGTATGTCCAAATGAGATAAATCTGTGGATTAAAATCACATTGGCATTAAAAAGATAACATCAAAGCAGCCTTCATAGAAAACCTGGAAGCATTCTATAACATATGGGAAAATAAAAAGTCTGGGCTGGATGGTATCGCCCTTGGTGCTGGCCATGTAGTCTGAAACTGAATGGCTGGAGATGCTGTCCTGGGAGACAGTAATGGTGAGGATGGAGGTGCTGTCCAGGTAGTCAGTAAATGTATGCATGAGGGAATGCATATAAATGACCTCGAGGGAGACAGGAGCTGTAGTGGGGAAACAAGTGTAGTCAAGGACAAGATAAAATCAATATTACAAACTAGCAATACCAAAGGAGATAGCAAACAAAGGGACTCCACTAGCAATAGTGAGGATATATTACCAGAAACAACTGGTGAGAGCTCCATTGTTAGTATTAGTGAGGATAGGAATGAGACAGGTAAACATGCACAAACAGGGAATACAGTCACAGAAACCCAAGGCAAATGGAAACCAAGCCTGTGCACATACTATGCACTTGGTATCTGCAGGCATGGGAAATTTGGAAAAACAGATGGGACGTGCAACTATGACCACCCTAGAAAATGCCGTTCCCATATGACAACAGGAAAATGCAAACTCACTTCCTGTAAGCTTTTTCACCCTGAAATGTGTCCCTCTTCAGTACAGGAAAGGCTGTGTTATAAATTAAATTGCCAGGCACACCATCTAAAGGGGACAAAAAGATACAAAACATCCAGGCCATGGGAAAACCTGGGTAGCCACAGCCACTCAAGAGGGAGAGGTTTTATATTGCCAGGAAGAAAAAAAACTGGCAGAAAATGGCGGAAATCGTACACTAAATCCAGTTATTTCTGGAGTGGAACCACAGTCGATGGCCTCCACTCCAAACCAACAGATACAGATACTAGTGCCGGAAAAAAAAGTCCCTCCCAGTGCCACCAATACCACCAGTCCGATGACATTCTTCTTTGCAAATATACAGGGTCTAAAGCCAGCAACGAACAACAAAATACCTTTCATCCGTGGACTGCTTGCAGAGGCAAATACAATGTTCGTGGCTTTCACAGAGACCCACATAAAGGATCACTTGGACAACGAAATATGGATCCCAGGTTACAACCTATACAGATGTGACAGAGTGAACAGGCAAAAAAGGAAGGGGGGTGGGGGTTGGCCTGTATATCACTGAGTCATTTGTTTGCACAGAACTGCTTGTTACAAAAAAACGTGATTTCTAATAAGCATAGAGATCTCCAGTGAATACTATAAAGTACTGCCCTTCTAGCATCCAGCCTGTTACTGGGTTTTTGTAACAAGTAGTCAGTATCCTGGTCCAATTATCCATTAGAATTTAGTATGATTCAATAGTGCTTCAGGATTACAACTGGTAGGCTATTAACTAAAGAAATTAAAATTTAATAAATTTATTAATAACAAAATAGTCTAGGAGTATATTATCAAATTAAATTAATAACTAAGTCGGACCGAAACGTCGTCGTAAGCTTCTCTCTTTTATGTGCGGGTTATTTGTGTATTGTGTATTAAATTAATGTAATCAACATAATCAAAACAATCGAAATAATCAAAATAATCACTTCTCTCGTGTACAGTAGTATTGGGCTGAAGGCACATATCACAACTTCATGGCTTATTAGTACCGTCTGGCACAATATTAGAATTTGACAACATAATACAAAATATATACAAATAAGTTTGAGTGTATGTGTGTAAGTGCTCTAAGTAGTTCACTATTTCTCAAGATTCGACTAGACTTAACCAGTGACTGACTAAAAGTCCTCACATAAACTAACTTTTTGACCAACCTGGCAATCATTACAGCTTGCTCGAACAATAAAACAACTGATAAGCCGAACAGCAATATAACAAGCAACAGAGACACAGAATCAGGAACAAGGAGATAATATAACAACACTAAGTAGGGACCATCAGCAGATCCTCCACAAAAGTCACAAAACTCCCTTACTACTGAATCTAAGTTCAGCATTAGAAAATCCCTGACTGTGACAGTACACAGATACCAGTACAAATTAGGTCAGAAGCTACAGCTCAGGACCTGAGTTTCTCAGAGTGTCTATGCGACACATAACCTCAGTACAAGTTTAATGTCAGCAGTGTCCTGACTTGGTTGATGACAGCTGGGTGTCAGTGTTAATGATCCTGGGCGCAGAGCATCACTAAACAACATATTCAAGCCCAAATCATTGTCATCCACTAACTCAACAGGAGACAAGGATGGTTGTTGTATTTTTGACATAGCTCTAGTAATTGCGCTGAGAGGAAATAAAATAGGCTTCTCTCTACAAGCTTCAATGGCATAATTATCATCAGTGTTATTATCAATCACAAGTGGTTCTTTACATATACCAGCATGAAGGATATCGTTCCCTGTCAACAAGTCCACTGACCTGATGAGAAATACACCACTGGATATACCTACTGAAATATAACCAATATAATAGCTTGTTTCAATGTAAACTTTGTGCAGAGGTACTTTCATGACAGCCCCACCATAGGCTTCTAACAATACATATATCTTACAATAGGTATCATCAGTTATGGGCAGTACATCTTCTCTCAATAACGTGAGATAACTGCCAGTGTCTCTGAGAGTAATTATCTCAGTTAGATGTGATTCGTCAAGTCCTACTTTGCCTCTCAATAAGTAAGGACTCATCGCTG
This sequence comes from Cherax quadricarinatus, assembly GCF_038502225.1. Taxonomy (NCBI): domain Eukaryota; kingdom Metazoa; phylum Arthropoda; class Malacostraca; order Decapoda; family Parastacidae; genus Cherax; species Cherax quadricarinatus. Next base: position 26,437,357 of record NC_091351.1, on the reverse strand, counting down.
AACGAATCTTTTCATCAGATACACTTTCTGACCCTAGTCATCCATCCTGAGCAATATTATCTAAAACAGTGGGATCAGAGGTATTACTAGGATTTTGGTGCCTATGTTGCACGGAAGAGGATACAGCTTGTGTGGGGGTACCAATCACACGACCGCTTCTTGTATCTCTTTCTAACTTATAACAATACTCTCTAGCATGTTCTTTTCTGTTACAATAGGTACATTTAACTTTCTTCTTCTTTGTATCAGACTTCTGTCTAACCAAAGAGACAGATTCAGGATTGTGAGTTTTCCTGGTAAAGGTACGAGAAGTTACAGTAGCAGATACATCAGGCCGGCACTGATCAGCTGATTTAGGTTGCCAACTTCTAGGACAATTTTTAGCTACCTTGTTTCTCTGTGTTTTAGTACGTACAGGTTTGTGAGAAATTTCGTAATTGTCTGCTGATGCTGCAGTTTCCAGAATATCCGAGGCAGTATGATCAATCAGATATTCTTGTATGTCAGCAGACATACAGTTGTTAAACTCTTCATGTAGTAACAACTGAACTAGACTATCGTAGTTATTACTCTTAGCTGCTCTGCGCCTCCTCTCGAATGCAACTTTTTCTCATGAGCAAACTCTACACAAGTTTGATCTTGATGATAACTTATGGGTAACAAGTTATATGTCTCTAGAATAGTTTTCTTGACAGCATCATAACTAATGTACTTGGCAAAGGGTAAAGCAGCAGTACAAGTTTGAGCTCTTTCTGTCAAAGCTGTGTGCAACAAGGTAGCCCAGTGCTTACCTGGCCAGTTCATAGCATGTGCCTGGTTCTCAAAAAGATCAAAATAGGTGTCTAAGTCACTCTCAAAAAACTTAGGAACCATTGAGGCAGCTTTCTGCACATTAAATGTGTCCTGTGTTGTGCTAACAGGTTTATCAACTTCGTCAGATCTATCAGTCTGTTGTCTTGTGAGACGAACATATTCTCTCTGGAAATCTTCTTCGTTCAATTTCCTCTGTGCCTCTATTTGTGCAGTCTGCAACATAATGAGGTGTTCCATCCTCTCAAACTGTTCCTCAGAGATAGGACCAGATCCTCCACAAAAGTCACAAAACTCCCATACTACTGAATCTAAGTTCAGCATTAGAAAATCCCCGACTGTGACAGTACACAGATACCAGTACAAATTAGGTCAGAAACTCAGGACCTGAGTTTCTCACAGTGTCTATGCGACACACAACCTCAGTACAATGTCAAAAATCACTAAGTCTAGGCCATGTTCTGTGAACAGAGTTACACAGAACCAACAACAAGAAAGTGACAGAGACGATCTTCCAACAAGGGCCAGCAAGGGAGAGCTAGAGGCACATCTTGCTAGGAGAACGTCCAACCGACAAGAGAGGTGTGATCACCCCTTCCTGATCACATGACTCCATGCTGCTACTGCTCAGCAACACCGAGAAGCCGGCAGGGAAATGAGCAACGAGCAATAATTACAGTAGTTAGACAATTAAGACTTAAACAATGAGCACTGAATAATAATATAAAAATGTTACAACCTACCTAATAATATAACTAAGTCAAATAATAATATAAAGCAATATATTTACGATTTAGCTATTATCGCAAATGTAAGAAATATAAAATTATATGAAAAAGTAATATACATTATATACATTGTGACCCATTCAAGGGTCACAACACTTCTTAATGCTTCAAATGATGTAGTGGAAGTTTTAGCAGTAAAGATCAAGAAAAAAACCTAGTCATTGTGGTAGTCTACAAGCCTCTAGATGCAACATCCCAGCAATTCTAGGAACAGCTGTCAAAAATTGACCACTGTCTGGAAAACCTGCCAGCTCCTGCCCCCAACATCTTGCTCCTGGGGGATTTCAACTTGAGGCACCTAAAATGGAGAAATATAGCAAATAATGTTGTTGCAGTGATAACACCAGCAGGCAGCTCTAACAAGAACTCACACACACACACACGAGTTTTTAAATCTCTGCACAAAATTCAACTTAAAGCAACAAATAAGAGAGTCTACTAGACTGGAGAATACACTAGATCTCATCTTCACTTACAATGATGATCTGATATGAAATGTCACCATATCAAAAACAATATACTCAGATCACAACATAATCGAGGTTCAGACATGTATGCGCGGAGCCCCAGACCGACAAAATGAGATTAGTCACGAAGGAGCATTCACCAAATTCAACTTCAGTAACAAGAACATAAAGTGGGACTAAGTAAATCAAGTCCTAAACGATATAAGCTGGGAAGATAGACTAAGAAACACAGACCCCAACTTATGCCTAGAACAGATTAACTCGGTGGTACTCGATGTATGCTCAAGGCTTATTCCTTTAAGAAAAAGGAAGAGTAGAAGTAAAATAGAAGGAGACAGGTGCTCCATTTACAGAGCGGCTAAAAGAGGCCAATATATCTGAAATGAGTAGGGAGTTTCTGGTCAGAGAAACAGCAAACATCGAACTAAAGCTTAAGGAATCTTATAGGAGTCAGGAAAAGCAGGAAGAACTAAAAGCCATAAATGAAAACGAAAGAAACCCAAAGTATTTCTTTTCTTATGCCAAATCAAAGTCGAGAACAACATCCAGTATTGGGCCCCTACTTAAACAAGATAGGTCCTACACAGATGACAGCAAGGAAATGAGTTAGCTACTCAAGTCCCAGTATGACTCAGATTTTAGCAAGCCGCTAACCAGACTGAGAATCGAAGATCTAAACGAAGTTTTCATGAGAGAGCAACAGAATTTGGTAAACACATGCCTATCTGATGTTATCCTGACGCCAAATGACTTCAAACAGGCGATAAATGACATGCCCATGCACTCTGCCCCAGGGCCAGACTCATGGAACTAAGAATTCATCAAGAACTGCAAGAAGCCCCTATCACGTGTTTTTACCATCCTATGGAGAGGGAGCATGGACACGGGGGTCGTCCCACAGTTACTATACACAACAGACATGGCAGCACTCCACAAAGTGGGCAGTAATGCAATAGCAAAGAACTACAGACCGATAGCACTAACATCCCATATCATAAAAATCTTTGAAAGGGTCCTAAGATGCAAGATCACCACCCATCTAGATAACCATCAATTACACAACCCAGGGCAACATGGGTTTAGAGCAGGTCGCTCCTGTCTGTCCCAACTACAGTATCACTACGACAAGGTCCTAGATGCACTAGAAGACAAAAAGAATGCAGATGTAATATATACGGACTTTGCAAGAGCCTTTGACAAGTGTGACCATGGCGTAATAGCGCACAAAATGCGTGCTAGAGGAATAACAGGAAAAATTGGGAGATGGATCTATAATTTCCTCACAAAGAGTAGTAGTCAACAAAGTAAAGTCTGAGGTAATTAGTCCCTCAACCTTGAGTCGATGTGTCTAATTTATCAACATGTCGGTTCTCTGAACCATTCATCTACAAACCTGTCAGACACTGCAACTTCTTGGGATCTTAATACTTAGGAATTCTTCGCTTGCCTAATTCTTGGGCACGACCTACTTCCACACTGAACAAATGTGACACCACCTATGACTGCTGCACCTCTCCTGCCATACGGTTTATAAGCTGCTTCTCTGCTCATATGCCGTATTCTATTCAAGATTGATGGACTGAATACATCGACTCAAGGTTGAGGGACTGATTACCTCATTCTCCTCCTGTTCTTCAAGTTTCTCCTACGTATGGACTGATGAAGCCACTGTGTGGCGAAACGTTTCATCAATGAAGATACCCAAGAGTTGCACATGTGTCTTATTTATCAGCACTAACATCCCATATCATAAAAATCTTTGAAAGGGTCCTAAGAAGCAAGATCGCCACCCATCTAGAAACCCATAAATTACACAACCCATGGCAACATGGGTTTAGAACAGGTCGCTCCTGTCTGTCTCAACTATTGGATCACTACGACAAGCTCCTAGATGCACTAGAAGACAAAAAGAATGCAGATGTAATATATACAGACTTTGCAAAAGCCTTCGACAAGTGTGACCATGGCGTAATTGCGCTCAAAATGCATGCTAAAGGAATAACAGGAAAAGTTGGTAGATGGATCTATTATTTCCTCACAAACAGAACACAAAGAGTATTAGTCAACAGAGTAAAGTCCGAGGCGGCTACGGTGAAAAGCTCTGTTCCACAAGGCACAGTACTCGTTCCCATCTTGTTTCTCATCCTCATATCTGAAATAGACAAGGATGTCAGCCACAGCACTGTGTCTTCCTTTGCAGATGACACCTGAATCTGCATGACAGTGTCTTCCATTTCAGACACTGCAAGGCTCCAGGCGGACATCAACCAAATCTTTCAGTGGGCTGCAGAAAACAATATGAAGTTCAACAATGAGAAATTTCAATTACTCAGATATGGTAAACACGAGGAAATTAAATCTTCATCAGAGTACAAAACAAATTCTGGCCACAAAATAGAGCGAAACACCAAAGTCAAAAACCTGGGAGTGACCATGTCGGAGGATCTCACCTTCAAAGACCATAACATTGTATCAATCACATCTGCTAGAAAAATGACAGGATGGATAATGAGAACCTTCAAAACTAGGGAGGCCAAGCCCATGATGACACTCTTCAGGTCACTTGTTCTATCTAGGCTGGAATATTGCTGCACACTAACGGCACCTTTCGAGGCAGGTGAAATTGCTGACCTAGAAAATGTACAGAGAACCTTCACGGCGTGCATAACAGAGATAAAACACCTCAATTACTGGGAGAGCTTGAAGTTCCTGAGCCTGTATTCCCTGGAACGCAGGCGGGAGAGATACATGATTATATACACCTGGAAAATCCTAAAGGGACTAGTACCGAACTTGCACACGAAAATCACTCACAACGAAAGCAAAAGACTTGGCAGACGATGCAACATCCCCCCAATGAACAGCAGGGGGTGTCACTAGCACGTTAAGAAACCATACAGTAAGTGTCAGGGGCCCGAGACTGTTCAACTGCCTCCCAGCATACATAAGGGGTATTTCCAATAGACCCCTGGCAGTCTTCAAGCTGGCACTGGACAAGCACCTAAAGTCGGTACCTGACCAGCCGGGCTGTGGCTCATACGCTGGTTTGCGTGCAGCCAGCAGTAACAGCCTGGTTGATCAGGCTCTTATCCACCAGGAGGCCTGGTCACAGGCCGGGCCGCGGGAGCATTGACCCCCAGAACTCTCTCCAGGTAAACTCGAGGTAACTCCAGGGTGTCAAACCAGGTAAGAACCAGAATTAATGAATTTAAGCTGGTTAAATTTAGATTTAGAAAGGACATAGGTAAGTACTGGTTTTGTAACGTAGATGCGTGGAACAGTCTTCCCAGTGGGATGATAGAGGCTAGGACCCTGGGTAGCTTTAAGAAGAGATTGGGCAAACATATGAGTGGGAGGGGCTGGGTTTGATTGGTGTCATTGGGTATGGGAGTTATTTCTTGGGTAGTTTTAGGTAGAGGTCGTTTTGATAAGGACTTGCCTCGCATGGGCCAGTAGGCCTTCTGCAGTGTTCCTCCATTCTTATGTTCTTATGTGAACAACATATATGCATCTTACTGTACCTTCCATAGTTACCCGGCAGAGAGTTCCTCAGTCAACCATATTACTGTACCTTCCATAGTTACCCGGCAGAGAGTTCCTCAGTCAACCATGTTACTGTACCTTCCATAGTTACCCGGCAGAGAGTTCCTCACTCAACCATATTACTGTACCTTCCATAGTTACCAGGCAGAGAGTTCCTCACTCAACCATGTTACTGTACCTTCCATAGTTACCTGGCAGAGAGTTCCTCAATCAACCATATTACTGTACCTTCCATAGTTACCCGGCAGAGAGTTCCTCAGTCAACCATATTACTGTACCTTCCATAGTTACCCGGCAGAGAGTTCCTCACTCAACCACATTACTGTACCTGGGCAAGCTAGGACGGGCTGGGCAAGGTAGGACAGGCTGGGTAGGATAGGACGGGCTTGGCAAGGTAGGTCGGGCTAGGCAAGGTAGGACAGGCTGGGCAATGTAAGACAGGCTGGGCAAGGTAGGACGGGCTGGGCAAGGTAGGTCGGGCTAGGCAAGGTAGGACAGGCTGGGCAATGTAAGACAGGCTGGGCAAGGTAGGACGGGCTAGGCAAGGTAAGACGATCTGGGCAGGGTAGGACGGGCTGGGCAAGGTAGGATGGGCTGGGCAGGGTTGGACGGGCTGGGCGAGGTAGGACGGGCTGGGCAAGGTAGGTCGGGCTCGGCAAGGTAGGACGGGCTAGGCAAGGTAGGATGGGCTAGGCAAGGTAGGACGGGCTAGGCAAGGTAGGACGGGCTAGGCAAGGTAAGACTGGCTGGGCAAGGTAAGATGGGCTGGGCAAGGTAGGACGGGCTTGGCAAGGTAGGACGGGCCGGGTAAGGTAGGACGGGCTGGGCAAAACATGATGGGCTGTGCAAGGTAGGACAGTCTGGGCAAGGTAGGACGGGCTGGGCAAGGTAGGATGGGCTGGGCAAGGTAGAACGGGCTGGGTAAGGTAGGACGGGCTGGGCAAGGTAGTATGGGCTAGACAAGGTAGGACGGGCTGGGTAAGATAGGATGGGCTGGGCAGGGTGGGACGGGCTGGACAAGGTAGGACGGGCTAGGCAAGGTAGGACAGGCTAGGCAAGGTAGGATGGGCTGGGCAAGGTAGGATGGGCTAGGCAAGGTAGGACGATCTGGGCAGGGTAGGACAGGCTGGGCAAGGTAGGACGGGCTGGGCAAGGTAGGATGGGCTAGGCAAGGTAGGACGATCTGGGCAGGGTAGGACAGGCTGGGCAAGGTAGTAAGGGCTGGGCAGGGTAGGACGGGCTGGGCAAGGTAGGACGGGCTAGGCAAAGTAGGTCGGGCTGGGCAAGGTAGGACGGGCTAGGCAAGGTAGGACAGGCTAGGCAAGGTAGGGAGGGCTAGGTAAGGTAGGACAGGCTGGGCAAGGTAGGATGGGCTGGGCAAAGTAGAATGGGCTGGGCAAGGTAGAATGGGCTGGGTAAGGTAGGACAGGCTGGGCAAGGTAGGACGGGCTATACAAGGTAGGACGGGCTAGGCAAGGTAGGACAGGCTAGGCAAGGTAGGGAGGGCTAGGCAAGGTAGGACAGGCTGGGCAAGGTAGGATGGGCTGGGCAGGGTAGGATGGGCTAGGCAAGGTAGGACGATCTGGGCAGGGTAGGACAGGCTGGGCAAGGTAGGACGGGCTGGTCATGGTAGGACGGGCTGGGCAAGGTAGGACTGGCTAGGCAAGGTAGGACAGGCTAGGCAAGGTAGGTCGGGCTGGGCAAGGTAGGACGGGCTAGGCAAGGTAGGACAGGCAAGGCAAGGTAGGGAGGGCTAGGCAAGTTAGGACAGGCTGGGCAAGGTAGGATGGGCTGGGCAAAGTAGAATGGGCTGGGCAAGGTAGAACGGGCTGGGTAAGGTAGGACGGGCTTAGCAAGGTAGTATGGGCTAGACAAGGTAGGACGGGCTGGGTAAGATAGGATGGGCTGGGCAGGGTGGGACGGGCTGGAAAAGGTAGGACGGGCTAGGCAAGGTAGGACAGGCTAGGCAAGGTAGAGAGGGCTAAGCAAGATAGGACAGGCTGGGCAAGGTAGGATGGGCTGGGCAAGGTAGGATGGGCTAGGCAAGGTAGGACGATCTGGGCAGGGTAGGACAGGCTGGGCAAGGTAGGACGGGCTGGGCAAGGTAGGATGGGCTAGGCAAGGTAGGACGATCTGGGCAGGGTAGGACAGGCTGGGCAAGGTAGTACGGGCTGGGCAGGGTAGGACGGGCTGGGCAAGGTAGGACGGGCTGGGCAAAGTAGGTCGGGCTGGGCAAGGTAGGACGGGCTAGGCAAGGTAGGACAGGCTAGGCAAGGTAGGGAGGGCTAGGTAAGGTAGGACAGGCTGGGCAAGGTAGGATGGGCTATACAAGGTAGGACGGGCTAGGCAAGGTAGGACAGGCTAGGCAAGGTAGGGAGGGCTAGGCAAGGTAGGACAGGCTGGGCAAGGTAGGATGGGCTGGGCAGGGTAGGATGGGCTAGGCAAGGTAGGACGATCTGGGCAGGGTAGGACAGGCTGGGCAAGGTAGGACGGGCTGGTCATGGTAGGACGGGCTGGGCAAGGTAGGACTGGCTAGGCAAGGTAGGACAGGCTAGGCAAGGTAGGTCGGGCTGGGCAAGGTAGGACGGGCTAGGCAAGGTAGGACAGGCTAGGCAAGGTAGGGAGGGCTAGGCAAGTTAGGACAGGCTGGGCAAGGTAGGATGGGCTGGGCAAAGTAGAATGGGCTGGGCAAGGTAGAACAGGCTGGGTAAGGTAGGACAGGCTGGGCAAGGTAGGACGGGCTATACAAGGTAGGACGGGCTGGGCAAGGTAGGATGGGCTGGGCATGGTAGGACAGGCTGGGCAATGTAGGATGGGCTAGGCAAGGTAGGACGATCTGGGCATGGTAGGACAGGCTGGGCAAGGTAGGACGGGCTGGGCAGGGTAGGATGGGCTGGGCGAGGTAGGACGGGCTGGGCAAGGTAGGTCGGGCTGGGCAAGGTAGGATGGGCTAGGCAAGGTAGGACAGGCTAGGCAAGGTAGGGCGGGCTATGCAAGGTATTACAGGCTGGGCAAGGTAGGATGGGCTGGGCAAAGTAGAATGGGCTGGGCAAGGTAGAACGGGCTGGGTAAGGTAAGTCAAGCTGGGCAAGATATGACGGGCTATAGAAGGTAGGACGGGCTGGGCAAGGTAGGATGGGCTGGGCAAGGTAGGACGGGCTAGACAAGGTAGGACGGGCTGGGCAAGGTAGGACGGACCAGGCAAGGTAGGATGGGCTGGGCAAAGTAGGACGGGCTGGGCAAGGTAGGACGGGCTGGGCAAGATAGGATGGGCTGGGCAAAATAGGACGGGCTAGGCAAGGTAGGATGGGCTGGGCAAGGTAAGACTGGCTGGGCAAAGTAGGACGGGCTGGGCAAGGTAGGATGGGCTGGGCAAGGTAGGACGGGCTAGACAAGGTAGGACGGGCTGGGCAAGGTAGGACGGACCAGGCAAGGTAGGATGGGCTGGGCAAAGTAGGACGGGCTGGGCAAGGTAGGACGGGCTGGGCAAGATAGGATGGGCTGGGCAAAATAGGACGGGCTAGGCAAGGTAGGATGGGCTGGGCAAGGTAAGACTGGCTGGGCAAAGTAGGACGGGCTGGGCAAGGTAGGATGGGCTGGGCAAGGTAGGATGGGCTGGGCAATGCGCTGCCTCTTCACTTAACCTCTTCCAAAACTCTACTTCCAGTTAACCAGTTTATTTCTTTCAAATATTGCACTGTACATCACACGGCAGTGATTTAGATGTTAAAAAGAAGTATTGTGATGACGCTGAATAATATGATATTCACTAAGAATCAACCTTCCAAGCTGCGAACGGATGTGAGTGTTAAGGCATATATTAAGGAGAAGAGAGAAGCTTACGCCGACGTTTCGGTCCGACTTGGACCATTGACAGAGTCACACTAACAGAGGTGGAGCAGGACGGCTATATATAGGCAGGAAGAGGTGGAGGTAGTAGTAGTAGTAGTAGTAGTAGTACAAGAATTGTATATAATACCAACAAGATGAAATTAAGACACATGCACAACACCCGGGCATCCCCATCGTAGACGTTTCGCCATCCAGCCAGCCAATGGATGGCGAAACATCCACAACAAAGACAACCAGACGCCGCACATGTGTCTCAATAGTTGTAGTAGAAGTAGAAGAAGAGGTAGTAGTAGTGGTAATGGTAGAAGTGGGAAATAAGGATGACGAGCCAGTCAAATACAAAGGAAGGGGAGCACTGCAAGAGAGCTAGATGCCCACAGAGGGAGAGCAAGCGCACAGAGGTGCGAGAAAGGGAAGTGGAGAAATAAATGAAGAAGGAACAGAAACACGAGACAGGAGAGAGAAAGACAACCCAGAGGAGAAAAGGAAAGAGGAAAGGGGAAGAGGGAGAAGAAGAAAAAGAAAAAAAAAAATAAGGAGTCAAGTTAAGTCACGGGTGTTCTGAAGTTTGGAGCATTTTACAATGTAGTGGGAGAGGAAGGCATCTACAGAGACGAAGCCAGGGCTAAAGTTCATACAAGGAAGGTTGTGTATTAGAGAGGATTCAACTAGACGGCGACTGTTCGAGTTGGAAGTAGGGAAGACAGTTTTAGCAGAAGACCAGTCAATAGGATGGCTATGATCTCTGACGTGACAGAAAAGAGCATTGTTAGTGTCGGCAAGCCTAACACTATTGAGACACATGTGCGGCATCTGGTTGTCTTTGTTGTGGACGTTTCGCCATCCATTGGCTGGTTGGATGGCGAAACGTCTACGATGGGGATGCCCGGGTGTTGTGCATGTGTCTTAATTTCATCTTGTCGGTATTATATACAATTCTTGTACTACTACTACTACTACTACTACCACCACCTCTTCCTGCCTATATATAGCCGTCCTGCTCCACCTCTGGTTAGTGTGACTTTGTCAATGGTCCAAGTTGGACCGAAACGTCGTCGTAAGCGTCTCTCTTTTATGTGCGGGTTATTTGTGTATCGTTCCAGTCACGGTATTGTGCCTTTTTGTTATTTAAGGAGAAGGATCTGGATGATTTTAATAATGCTTTAGAGCTGAGTGACAGAATTTTAGCTAACCAAAAATTTGGTAGTAGTTACCACCACCACATACTAATAATGGTAAGTTTTCTCCATCCACCAGAAGGAACAGGAAATTTCAGAAGTTTAAACCACATATTTCCCAGCCTAATAACCACCAGAGTGTGAATAAGACTAATTCCCAAGTACCTGCCCAGGGTAGTTTTAAGGCTGCAGTCATAGGTCCAGGACTACAAGGAACAGGTAGGACGAGCCCAGTCCCCAGAGTCAAGGGACCCAACCTAGGTCAAATGGGCAGGTGGTCTTTAAACCTTATTACAGTACTTACTGTCATAAACAGGCATCTGCAGCCATATTGCAAGATGTGCAGAGATCAGGCTGTTGCAGGGGCTTCTCAAGTAGATACACCAGGTATCCACAAGGTAGCTAGTATTGAAGTGTTACTCCCGGGTATATCATGTAACTCAGCAGTTTTGGACCCTCGGATGAAGATCTTAACAAGTACACCCTGGCCTTACACCAAAATGAAGGTAGGGTCACAGATGTCATGTCTTTGAGGGACACTGGTAGCACACACACACCTTGCTTCGCAGGGATCTATTGCCAGTGTCAAATGACACATACACCTGCTTGGGTGTTTTGCTCAAAGGGATTACCGGATTCACTGTCAAGACTCCAGTGCACAGGTTATGGGTGGAGTCTGCATACCAGTGTGGTTACTTAGCTGTAGGTATCTCAGAGGATATACCTTTTGAAGGTGTTGACCTTCTGTTAGGTAATAGAGTGATGGGTCTTCTTGAAAGTGAGGAACCTCTGGTTTGGAAGGACTTAGACTTATAGAGTTGGAAGGAAAAAGTTAGGGTTAACTTGCCCGAGTTATTTCCAGTGTGTGCAGTAACCAGGAAAATGACAAAAAATAAGATTACAATGCCTCTCCTTGACTCTTCCAATCCTGGGGAAGATGTGGGTTTCCCAAACCTCGAGTCTAGCCTGCATTGAGCTCAGGGTAGTGATGAACCATCCCATGCAAGACCCAGTTTGAGTGGGGATCTTGGAGCTGGTATAGGGAGGGGGCGACTCTGACTCAAGAGCAGCTGATCGAGGCACAGAGGTGTGACAACATCCTGAAAGCTATTCAGTCATCTGCTGTTACCGAGGAAGAGGCCTCTCACCAAAACGTTTCTTATTTTGCAGACGGTATTTTGATGAGAAAAACCTTATCGGATACAATATCTAACGTTGGAGCAAGGGAGGCACTCTACCAAGTGGTGGTACCGGAAGCATTTAGTGTTTGGCCCACGATGTCCCCATGGGAGAACATTTAGGTGTTAAAAAGACTATGGGCAAGATTTCCAAACATTTTTACTGGCTCCAGGTTTGAGAATCGGTGGGTAACTATGTAGAATCATGCCCAGTTTGCCAAAGGGTAGGAAAACCTAATTAAACCTGCCCCTCACGAACCTATCACAGTAGTTGGAGAGCCTTTAGCAGGCTGGTGGTGGATTGTTTGGGACCACTACCCAAGATCAAGATGGGAAACCAGTACTTACTTACTATTATTTGCTCCTCTACCAGGTTTCATGAGGCCATTCCACTACATAAAATTACTACGCACGTGGTCTTGAGAGAATTGGTGAAATTTTTCACGTAAGTAGGGATCCCTAAGGAAATTCAAAGAAATCAAGGGTCAATTTTTACGTCTAAACATTTTCACACAGTTTTGGGGGAGTTAAATATTAAAATGATGACAACCATCACCACCTATCATCCAGAGTCAAGGGGTGGTCGAGTGCTTTCACCAGTCTCTCAAGACTATGCTGCGTGCTTATTGTACCCAGTACCAGAAGGACTGGGATGAGGGTATTCCCTTCCTTTTATTTTGCCGTGAGGGACAGCACTCAGAACTCATTACATAAGAACATAAGAAAGAATGAGCAATGCAGCAGGCCTACTGACCCATGCGAAGCAGGTTCATGTCACCCTCCAGCTTAGCCCAATGACCCATCTAGTCAGGTCACTTCCACTTAAGGAAGGAGCACGGCATCAGACCTAGTAGCACAAGCTAGTCAGGCCCAACTCACTCCCACCCACACCCATTCATGTATTTATCCAACCTATTTTTAAAACTACACAACATTATAGCCTGAATAACTGTACTCAGGAGTTTGTTCCACTCATCCACAACTCTATTACCAAACCAGTGCTTTCCTATATCCTTCCTGAATCTGAATTTTTCCAACTTGGTGGCCCGGTGGCCTGGTGACTAAAGCTCCCGCTTCACACACGGAGGGTCCGGGTTCGATTCCCGGCGGGTGGAAACATTTTGACACGTTTCCTTACACCTGTTGTCCTGTTCACCTAGCAGCAAATAGGTACCTGGGTGTTAGTCGACTGGTGTGGGTCGCATCCTGGGGGACAAGATTAAGGACCCCAATGGAAATAAGTTAGACAGTCCTCGATGACGCACTGACTTTCTTGGGTTATCCTGGGTGGCTAACCTCCGGGGTTAAAAATCCGAACGAAATCTTATCTTATCTTAACTTTTAACCATTGCTGCGAGTCCTGTTTTGGCTGGAAATTTTCAGCACGCTATTTACATCCCCTTTATTTATTCCTGTTTTCCATTTATACACCTCAGTGTATCCTCATAGGGAAGACTTCTGATACATTGGATCAACTTTGTCATCCTCCTCTGTACGTTTTCCAATGCATTTATATCCGTTCTGTAATACAGTGACCAAAACTGTGCAGCATAATCTAAATGAGGCCTAACCAAGGATTTATAGAGTTGAAAAACAACCTGAGGACTTCTATTATTTATATTTCTTGATATGAAGCCAAAGATTCTGTTAGCTTTATTGCAAACACTAATGAACTGTTGTCTTGGTTTTAGATTACTGCTAACCAGAATTCCTAAAGCCTTTTTGCTATCAGTAGTATTAAGATCTACATTATTTAGTTTATGTGGCATAATTTCCTGTCCAACATTTAGAGCTTTGCATTTGTCTGCATTAAACTGCATCTGCCACTTCTCCGACCATTGCATCAGTCCATTCAAATCGTCCTGGAGTGCTCTAGTGTCCTCATGGTCCTATGGTCACCAAGTAAGGGGACCACTGACTATTTTGAAGTATCACTTGCTTGGTGAGGGTTGTGAGGCTGCCCCCTCGGAGGATTTTCTCACTTTTGGAGACCGTTTGGCTCACATGAAGTGTCTGAAGTCTGAGAACCTTCACAGCAGCCAAACCAAGATGAAGAGTATTTGACCACAAGGCTGTGCCCTGTACCTTGGAAGTGGGAGAGGAGGTTCTAGCATTGGAGCCGGTGCCTAGTAATGCCTTAAAAAAAAGTACAGTGGGGTAAAAGGACACAAGTGCAACTAATGTGACATTTTTATTGTGGCAACGTTTCGCTCTCCAGGAGCTTTGTCAAGCCATTACAAATAGCACATATATGTATGTTGTTCGCCAAGACCAGGGTCCTGGCATGGGTCTTAATCTTAAGATAACCTGTGTCTGGTTTCTGAAGAATTGATTCTTCATTGTTGCAGCATATACTGCTCAAGCACTGTTCCGGACAGTTCAGCTAGTGTGCCGCATAAGTGACCATGATTTGGTACTGAGGTTACCCCATCTCAGCTGTTTCCTGAGCTGGGGACTGGGCTCTGTCCGCTCTGATAATCTGCAGATTCATGGCATCCACTGTCTCCTCCTCTGTCAGTAAGCATACCCTCAGGAGTGTGCTAACCATCTGCTGGAACATGCTCTGTTGTTCCGTGGAGGTGAATGTGTTGCGGATAATATCCGTGAATGCCTTGATGAGTGTAAAGAGATTCTCCCTGTTGAGGGCCTGTGTTGTCGGTGGGTTCGAAACAGTGGATATTATCTGGGCTGTTGTAATCTGTGGGGACTGCTGAGGGTTGTATTTCTTCACTGTGCACACCGTGGCCTGTTGCTTATGCCAAGTTGGGTACCCAACATCTGCTGGTGAGGTGAGGTGCAGGCACAGCCTGCATAGTGGCTGTGCCTGGCAAGGAGTACCTGTGTTGCCGTGTTAAGGAAGGTGGGGTCTTGTGTAGTGCCATCTGCTGATTGCGTTGCCCAGATGCTTCCTGTTGGCGCCATTTGTTCCTCATGTTTTCGTTTCTTCGTTGCGGTAGTGGGGGAGGATGCTCCAGTTCATGACGCCTAGTTGAGTGTTCAAGGGTCGAAATTCCTGGGCATTGAGTTGGGTTTCCTGATGAGAATTCTGCAGTATGGCAGGATTCTCTGCACCGATCGTCCGCTGAGGGTGATGCTCTGCCGTAGCCGGCTGTCTCGTTGTTGGCGTCTTCCAGGCCTCACGAATTCTAGCGAGCCTCTCGGGGCATTGAGAGTTCCAGGCATGGTGTTTATGCCTGCAATTCGGGTTTCGTGGAGTGGGTGGCGATGCATTCTTCAGCTTGGTGATGCATTCCTCGGTAGGGTGGGGCTGGCTGCAGACACCTCAGATTACTCTGTTTGGACAGAGTGCGCCCAGGTGTCCGTAATGCTGGCACTTGAAACAGCGAACCGGTTCTGCCGTGAAGGTCCTGACATCGTACCTACCCCAAGAACCGAGGTCCAGCTGGGATGGCAGCAGTCCTACTTGCTGAATGAGGACCTGCCGAGTTGGTGCGTTGCCTGCCGACTTTGCCTTGAGACGCTGAGCTGACACGACACTGGGGTGAGCTGCTACTGCCTCGTTGGGCATCATCAGTGGGTATCGCATCACTACACCCTTGGTGATCTTCTACCGAGAATCCAGTTCCTCCAGGGTGAAGGAGTGATCTGTCTCCATGACTCTCTTAAAGGTGGTATGCATTTCCCTGTTGATAGGAGTCAGTATTGGTTCTCCCCTCAGGTTGAACCATATCTTGAACCTCAGCTTGTGCGATGTTTCCAGGTGTGTAACCACACCATAGTGGGCTTTGTGTTCCCCATAAGCCTTTACTTTGAATCTGGAAGGTGATTTGAGCTGGTCTTACTGTTCACATTGATCCATCCTTCTGTATTTGCTGGCTGCATGGTTAGGTTTTCAGATCTAGAGATTCTTCCTCTGATGACACGGAGTGGTCACGCAACTTCTTCGCTAGGGTTGCACACCACATTTCTAAATCCGAGTCCTCCGTCGTGTCCCTGGAACATAGTGACCTCTTCCTTTCAGCAGAAGCCATGTGCCTGTCCACGTGGTGCTGGACTGTTCATGGACAGTACATGGACACAGAGGGTACATATAGGCTCAGAGTGAGGTGCAATATTAGTGGTAGTAGTAGTAGTAGTAGTGATGTAAGTTGTAGTAGTAGTAGTAGTAGTAATACAATATTTCTATTGGAGGCTGGATAGAGAAGGCCTGTTACAATGTTCATTCTCTGTAATGTGCTTTGTGTAGTATTAGCAGGAGAGACTATGTGATGGCAAGGTTTACTGTTTTCAGGAGGATTCTTGCTAAGACTTCAGAGATGGTGAAGCTGCCTACGTTCTGTTTAATTGTATTAGAAACATCTATTAGTGAAGATTCAAGGCACTTGCGTCTTCGGAAATTGGTTTCTTTGATCACTAATTGGGCGTCCCTGAATTTCATAAGATGATTGGTGGAATTTTGGTGTTGTACACAGGCGTTGTTCAAGTTATCATTCCTACATGGGTAAATGTGTTCATTGAGATGGGTGGCGAGGTTTCTTGCTGTTTCACCTACATAAATCTTGTCGCAGCCTCCACAGGGTATAGTGTAACCCCTGCATTGACTGATTCATGGTGCTTGGATTTTGTTCTGGTTAGATCCTTTATTGAAGTGCTGGAAGCGATGGCGACTTTTTTGGTCCTAGTATCTTGACTGGAATAAAAGTCAAGATACTAGGACCAAAAGAGGCATCATCATCGGATTTGTCCTGAGAGCATACCGAATTTGTAGTCCTGAGTTTCTTGACGAGGAATAAGAATATAAGAACATAAGAATGGAAAAACACTGCAGAAGGCCTACTGACCCATACAAGGCAGGTCCTTATCAAAACGACCTCTACCCAAAGCTACCCAAGAATTAACTCCCATACCCAATGACACCAATCAAACCCAGCCCCTCCCACTAAAATATTTGTCCAATCTCTTCTTCTGAAGCTCATTTCACGGAGTACACTACCGTATCATGAGATAGGTACATGGTTTCTGCCGAAAAGAAGAGGCCACGACGCTCGATGAACACGATGAAGGACTCAGATCTGGAAATGTGGGGTGCAATTCTAGCGAAGAAGTTGCAGGACCACTCCGTGTCATCAGAGGAAGAGGAAGAGCCATCTCACATTATAACAGATCTGGCAGTTCCAACCACGGAGCCAGCGAATATGGAAACAGGGGAGGAAATGAACACACCACCCCCCGAGAACCAAGAAGGATGAATCACTGTGAACAAAAAGAAGAAGCACCATATGTCCAAGGATCAGGCAAACCAGCTCAATCAACCTGGAAAATTCAAGGTGAAGTCTTATGGGGACCATGGAACCCACTATGGCATTGTTTCATATCTGAAATCGTGCCACAACCTGAAGTTCAAGATATGGTTCAACTTCAGGGAAGAACCAATACTGACTCCTCTCAACAAGGAAATGTACACCACCTTGAAGAGAGTCATAGAGAGAGATCGCTCCTTCACTCTAGAGGAACTGGACTCTCGGCAGATCACCAAGGGTGTAGTGATGTGATACCCGCTGATGATGCCCTTCGAGGCAGTAGTAGCTCACCCCAGTGTGGTGTCAGCTCAACGTCTCAAGGCAAAGACGGCAGGCAATGCTCCAACCCGACAGGTACTCATACAGCATGTAGGACCGTTACCATCCCAGCTGGACCTCAGTTATTGGGGCAGGTATGACGTCAGGACCTTCACAGCAGAACCAGTTCGTTGTTTCAAGTGCCAGCATTACGAACACCTGTGTGCACTCAGTCCGAAGAGAGTAATCTGCGGTGTCTGCAGCCAGCACCACCCTACTGACGAATGTATCACCAAGCTGAGAAATGCATCGCCACCCACTCCACAATGCCCGAACTGCAGGCAGAAACACCATGCCTGGAATCCTCGATGCCCCGAGAGGCTTGCCAGAATTCAAGGAGCCTAGAAGATGCCAAAAAGTGGCAGCAGGCTACAAGAGATCATCACTCTCAACAGACGATGGGTGCAGAGAACCCTGCCATACCGCAGACCTCTCATCAGGTCACCCAACTCAATGCCCAGGAATTCCCAACTCTCGAAGCCACAACCAGGCATCATGGACAGGAGCCTCCTGGCCCCCCTTCCTCAATGGAGAAACAAAAACAAGAGGAACAAGAGGCATCAACAGGGAACATCTCCTCAGACAGCACTAAACGAGCCCCCATCAGCCATAGCACGACAGCTCAGGCTCTCCTTGCCCAGCACAGCTGCTTTGCAGGCTCCCCTGGCACCTCACCAGCAGATGCCGTCTACCCAACCAAATCACACCCTCAAGGTCCTACAATGTAACATTCAGGGCCTGAGGGGCAAACAACAGCACTTCTTGCTGGAGGCAGTAATTCGAGATCGGGTTGACATCGTCTTGCTACAAGAAACTCTGACTGTCCCGACTATCTGCCCAAGACTACCCGGTTTTGCTGGGTATTTTCAGCACATGGATGCGGGCGTTCACTGCAGAGGCACAGCTGTATTTGTATCCAATACAATACTTCACGAGGTTATAGCCAACCCTGTGGACTGTGGGGAGGATGTCGAGGTACAGGCCA
This sequence comes from Cherax quadricarinatus, assembly GCF_038502225.1. Lineage (NCBI taxonomy): Eukaryota > Metazoa > Arthropoda > Malacostraca > Decapoda > Parastacidae > Cherax > Cherax quadricarinatus. Next base: position 26,418,977 of record NC_091351.1, on the reverse strand, counting down.
TCCTTGCACACATACCTGGGGCACCCATTATCATCTATATCACCTACAAGAACCCAAGACACACCCTCGACATTGCAGAGCTCCTCGCACTAGCACGCAATGAGTGTATTATTGTGGGTGGAGATTTCAATGCACATCACCCAATACTGCACTCTCACTCAGCAACCAATGCTGCTGGCAGACACATAGCAATGCTCCTACATGGTATTCCAGAAGTAAAGTTGCTAAACAATGGAGACACCACACACCTGTTGAGTGGCTGCCTCGACCTTACCTTCAGGACAAGACAACTCGCAGCAGGAGCCACAAGGGAAACTCATCCTCAACTTGTCAGTGGCTACTTTGCAGTGATCACCACCTTCAACATCAACAGGCCTCCCACAGTTGTGCTGTCTCCTAGATGGGACGTAAAGAGGGCCAACTGGAAGATGTTCCAGGATTATCTTCATGACTGGTGGTCCACATACTCTCTATCTAAAGACTGATACGATTGAACAGGAGCTAATCACTGTTCTCATCCAGGCAGCAGAGTGCACAATTCCAAAGAAGTCCGCAGGACTCACTCACAAAAGAGACTGGAGGTTCTACAACGACGAGGTGCGGAAGCAGAACCACCGCATCAACTCTTTTAGGAAGCTATACAGGTGTTACCCTATGGTAGGAATACTCTGAGAACTATTGTGTAGCATGCCCGCAGAGTCTCTCAGAGTAAAAACTGAGAAATGGCTGGAGTGGTGCTCAACATTCAGGCATCACACCCCCTTATCTGAGATATGGGGCAAGCTCAACATAGCAACTGGCAAGAGCAAGCCGAGGCCACCAGCACACCCATCCCAGGAAGCTGAGAAACTAGTGGAGCTTTTTACTTCCAGGGGAGCCTCCACTCAGCTCCCACAGGACATCCAGGATATACAGAGGAATCTTCTGCCACAACGCCAGTTAACGATACAAGCTGCATGTGAGCCAGATGTGACTGATGAAGACCTCACAGACTTGGAACTCCGATGTGCAATTAAGAAAACAGGTGACACTACCCCAGGCATCGATGATGTTACGTACTCCATGATTGCACGGACTGGGCAAAGTGAATTGGAGGCCATACTAGATGTCATGAACAAGTCGTGGAGGGTTGGGACACTCCCAGCAGCTTGGAAGAAGGCTACCATTTGTACCAATTCCAAAGCCCAAGGACCCAGGCAGTATGAGATCCAAATCGCTGACCAGCTGTTTAGCCAAGACTGCTGAGAGAATGGTGTTAAACCGCCTCGAATGGAAGCTTGGACCCCTTTATCATTACATATTTGGCTGTACCAAAGAAGTGAGTACAGCAGAGAGCATAACCACTTTACTAAGCCAGATTGCTGATAGTAACAAAAAACCTAGTATCGTCGTGTACCTCGACCTTGAGAAGGCATCTGAGCTAGCCAGCCCCAAAGCAATTCTAGCAATATTAGCTCGGAAGGGGATCAAAGGACGCCGCCTGGCCTGGATAGAGTCCTACCTTAGGGACAGGCAAGCCTGTGTCAGCTTTCAGGAACACTACTCTTCCTTTAAAATCCTGGAAAACAGCAAGCCACAAGGAGATGTGTTCAGTCCTACCCTGTTTAACGTCCTTATGCATTAACTTGTGAGCCTTCCTTTTCATAGTGGTATGCAGCTCCTCCGCTATGCTGGTGATCTTGCACTCGTAGTGAATGGGAAAGGCAATTTGGAGCGACAGGCCCAGAGAGCTTTGGACCTAATTAAGCAGTCTTGCAAGGAACTAGGCCTCAAGATCTCGGCCGAGAAATCTCTTGCAATAATGTTCAAGGGACCAGATCCTGTTAATAGATTACATATTCAGGATATAGAACTTGAGTAGACAGGCTCTGTGAAGGCTTACTCAGCCCTGTAACAACTTCAGACAGTATTACCAAGGCTGGCTCCTCCTCAGGAAAATTAATGAATAGAAAAAGAAATAATAATTCACAAAGATAAACACTTTATTATTTATTAAATCAAACATAAAACAACAAAACAGGAAAGGTATATCCTATTTGAAAGAAAAATGAAAAATGAAATGAATAAAATAACATTTGAACTCAACGCTAATATCTACAAGGGTGTCTGGTGTTGGTGACACTGTTGTTGAAACCGTAGCCGTTGCTGATAAGGGGGGGGAGGTCGCAGGAGTTGGTGACCATCCACTTGCTAGTTCTTCACAGAGAATCGCCGTGATTATTATCCCGATGACAGGAAAGCAGGTTCTTTACCGCTGCAATGCAGTGGAGTTACGTCCTGCACTTTCATACAGGTGCACAGGTAGTTCAATACAAAATGGAGAAGTCTTTGGACGTTAGTCCTTCTCCTGTTCTGCTCGTTGATTGCCAGGTGACCCTCTCTGACATCCAAGCTGGAAAGATAGACAGGTTACCCACTGCTTAAATAATCACTCTCCATGGTAAGTCTGAGACTTAAAAGATGTGGTGATTATTACAACAGTCAACATAGAGCAAGGCTGAAAAGACTAAGTTTATTATTGATCAAAAGTGAAGCTTTCAACCAATAAATCCACTAGAATACAAGGCAGGCATGTACTTACAGTAGAGCTGGGAGCTGTGAGTCTAGTGATTTACTGTTTAACCAGAGCCCCACACGTCACCTTTCGGGGGGGGGGGGAAGAGGGAGGGGAAGGGATAGCAGGAGCTAGACTGACCCTACCTTAACAAGCAGCCGGCAGTCAAACTATCACTTTCAGGGAAGGGGAGAAAAGGTGGGAGAAATGGGAGCTTGACAAACTATCAATTTAGGGGTTGGGGGAGAAAAGGCGGGAATATCAGGAGCTAGACTGACCCTACCTTAACGAGTAGCCGGCAATGAAACTATTGTTACTATATATTCCCTCTCTACTCCTATCTATTGAACTTTTCCCTCACACTCCCCCATACCAAGACTTATAGTCAAGGAGTATAAGAAGAATAGGCGAGGAAAAAGTTCTAACATGTGGAAGTCGCGTAAGGCAACAAATCTTCTACTGAGTGTCACGACTTAACCAGTCAGAGAAATAAATGGATGAACCATTGATATACACAATATGGAACTTAAAAGCCTGGAGTGCCAATGTCCACCTCAAGAGGCGACTGTTGGTTCCCTTAAAAGTTTCTAGGTATATCAAAGGTTTGTGGTCCGTTTCTAAAATGAATTCTTTTCCCAGCAAATAAAATTTAAGTTTGGAGATACCCCACACAAGGGCTAAACATTCCTTTTCTATTGTGGAGTATCTTGTTTCTGCGGGAAGGAGTTTCCGGCTTAGGAAGCATACAGAGAAGGGAGTACCATCATGGTATTGTAGTAGCACCGCACCTAGCCAGTATTGGAGGCATCAGTTCTCAAACAAAATGTTTTATTAATGTCTGGAATCTTAAGTATAGGGTCTTTCGCAAAGATACTTTTAATCTCATTAAACTTTTCCCGAGCTACGTCGGAAAGTTCAAGAGGTTCCTTTGCAGACTTTTCAAGGAAGTCCGATAAGATGCCTTTAAGATCAACAAGATTCGGGATAAACCGTGCATAAAAATTTACAGAACCAAGAAAGCTACGCATGAGTTTCTTGGTTTTTGGGAATTTAAATTCTAATGAAGCTTTGATCTTACTGGGGAGAGGCTGCAGAGAGTTATTAGAAAGTATCAGTCCAAGATATCTAATCGTGTTATACCCAAGGAAGCATTTCTTCGGCTTGGCAGTGAGGCCATGTGAGCATAACCTACGCAAAACTGATGTTAATGTTTGGATATGTTCGCCCCACGAAGATGTCATTACGTAAATGTTATCAAAATAAACTGAAACATTTGGCATATTACCCAAGACCTTTCTCATCAGTCTCACGTAGGTAGCACAGGCAGTTACCAAACCGAAGGGCATAGTTCTATACTGCCTCAGTCTTTGGTGTGTAGGAAAAGCGGTGTACTGCTTAGAAGAAGTATCTAACATTACTTGATGATATGCCTGTGCAATATCAATCTCTGAAAAGAAGGAAACGTCATAAAATTTGTGTAGATCGCTATCTATTAAGGGCATAGGCTCAGCATCCCACCGAGTTATAGCATTAAGGCCTCTGAAGTCAATAGCAAGGCTATATGAATTATCCTCCTTCTTAACCATGACTACTGGTGAACAATATGAAGATACTGAAGGCTCAATGATCTTTAGTTTTAATAATTTGTCTACCTCTCGGTCAAATGCATCCCTAAGGTGAACTGGAACTGGGTATAATTTCCGTTTGATAGGATTGTCCGTCAATAAGTCAATCTTATGGACTACCGTGGAGGTAACACCTGGAATATCAGTAAAGACGTCAGAAAAGTTACTCACACATTGAAGTAGTTCATGTCTCTTATGGTCATCCAAAGATTCATTAATATTAATGTTGGTAGCATCCGAGTGGTCAAGAGTCACCAAGTCATGTAGTTCTTCATCATGGTCTAAGTTAGAGGTGTCAATTACGCACACTTTACATTCTTCAGTTGTCTTATCAAGTTCGTGTGGAAAAACTAAGTCAAAATTATTAAGACAGTTAACCGAATTTCTTCGGTAATATTTCTTAAGGATGTTGATATGATAAAGCTTAGGTTTCCCCTTGACTTCTATGAGGTAGTCAACTTTCCCACAAATTTTTAACACTTTATATGGACCTTTCCATGCTACTAATAATTTATTTGACTTAATCGGCAAAAGTACAAGAACTTCATCCCCTACGTTAAAACTTCTCCTCTGACTTTTGGAGTCAAACTAGGTTTTGTACTGGTCCATTGACAAGCTTAGGTTCTTCGAAACTATGTCAGAGGTCTCCTCAAGTTTGGATCTAAGGTCAAGGAGAAACTGGTAAGAAGACTGAACCTCAGCATTTACCTCCTCATTAGTCCATAAGTCATGAAGGATGGACAATGGGCCTCTGGCCTGTCTACCATAGAGAAGTTCAAAAGGTGAAAACCCCAAAGAGTCACTGGGAACTTCCCTCATGGCAAACAAAGCACAGGGTAGGTAACGATGCCACTCCTTAGGTTTAAGGGAGCAAAGTTTCCTTAAAATGGACTTGAGAATCGAATGCTGGCGCTCAATCCTCCCATTACAGCTGGGATGATAGGGTGTGGTGAAGAGAGGCTTCACTCCCAGAAGTTGGTAGAGATGTTGCATTAAGTCAGATGTGAATTGTGTCCCACGGTCAGACAAAATTTCTCTAGGGATGCCCACTCTGGAGAAGATGGACAAAAGGGCTTCAGCCACCTCTGTAGTAGTTATGGTCTATAAGGGAACGGCTTCAGGGAAACTCGAAGCATAATCAACTAATGTTAATATATATCTATGTCCCCCAGATGAAAGTGGAGATAAAGGACCAACGATGTCAATAGCTACTCTTTCAAACGGTACCATAAAGACTGGCATTTTGACCATAGGTACTCGCCTGGTACCTCGGGAGGATGACAGTTGGCAAACTTTACACGATCTACAATAGGTAGTGACATCTGAGGACATTTTAGGCCAAAAATAGGTTTCCCTAATTTTGGTGATAAATTAGACACATGTGCAACTCTTGGGTGTCTTTATTGAGAAAACGTTTCGCCACACAGTGGCTTCATCAGTCCATACAAAGGAGAATCTTGAAGAAACAGGAAGAGAACGAGGTAATCAGTCCCTCAACCTTGAGTCGATGTGGTCAGTCCATCAATCAATCTAATTTATCAACATGTCGGTTCTCTGAACCATTCATCGACTTCCCTAATTTTATTTAAGGTTTTACGATGCGAGAAATGTCCGGCCACTGGCAGGTCATGAGCCATTTTAAGAACAGTCTCTCTGCATTGACTTAGAACAACGAAGATGGAATAGTCTGTCACATCTGAATTTAATTTGAATACTGACTTGTACAAGATACCTTTTATATATTCAAATTTATATGAAAAGTTTTTCCTTTGGATAACTTGATTTTGTTTAGCGGCATTATGGCAATTCTGAAGAGAAGGGCAATTACGTTGTAAATTGACCATGGAGTCCTTCGATATATCTAAAGGCTTAAAGTCAGGGAAAATCAAAGGATGGACCGTAGGAGAAACCTGGGCTTTGGTCTGAGCCCTAGTCAAGACATTTATGGTATCGGAGGTGATATCTTCACTTTCATCTAACAAGTGAACCGGTGATCCTACTACCTCGCTTTCGAGAGTAGCATCACTGGTTTTTAATCCCACATGAATCTCACGAGACATTGTCTCATCTGAACTTTCGAGGGGCTTTTCTGACTCTACAGGAAGAGGATCTGAAACACTTATATCCATCTTTGGTGATGAAAGGTCAACCTCAGAAGGAAGAATGGCACCTTTTACATTACCTATTAGTACGGAGCAAGAAGTGATGGGAGCTAGTACGGCTTCAGACCAACCTGTGAACCATTTAGACCAAATGTAACAACGGATGGTAGGAAAAGTGTCTGTACGGCCCAAATAGTCTGAAAGTATAGCAGAGGAATGAGTTTCTTTAAGGTTAGGGAAATGACTATACATGTGCATCCAGTGTCTCGTAAAATGGTAGATACATTAAGTCCATTAACTGTTCCTGAACAGAAGGGTGCTTGGTCATTACAGTCTTTAAAACATCTTCCAACTTTTTGGACCTTCTTAGAAGGACAATCTGGACGTTTATGTCCCTTAACACCACACAAATGACAAACAGGAATAAAAGAAGTCATTTTACTTTCCACGTGACTAGAGGCTTTGATTTCTTAAGGTCTGATGAACCCTTGCCCTTAGGGTTCGATCCCTTTAGGTCTTTATAGGAATTGTGAGCCTCAGCATACAGGTCAGCAGCCTCAGCAACTTCCTCAGATTTAATCAGGTTACGTTATCTGATTAATGTTCGTATCTGATGGGGAAGAGCTGTCAGGAACTGGTCAGCAACCATGAAGTCTCTAAGAGATTCATAACTGTGATCAATTCCTGAACTCTCTATCCAAAAGTCGAACAAACGAAAGAGTGTTACCTGTAACTGTTGAAAGTTCTAGCCAGGCTGTAAGGTGGCATACCTGAAATCTTTCCTGTAAGAATTAGTGGTTTTTTGATATGCTTTAAGGATTGCCTTCTTCAGTAAGTTATAATTACATATGATATCCTGCGACAAAGTTGCATAGATATTCAAGGCTGTACCAGAAAATAACAATCCTAACCTGGTAGCCCAGGTGTCAGCAGGCCATTCACAGAGGGTAGCGGTATTTTCAAACCTGATAATGTATGAAGTTATGTCTTCCCCCTCTGTGAAGGGAGGTAAATTAGGTGTTGGAATATGTGCACTGACTGCACGTTGTTCCATTACTCCTTCCTCTAATTGTTGTTGTGTAAAAGTTAACTTTTTATTCTCTAATTCAAGGCGTGATTTTTCGAGCTCGCGATCCTTTTCTCTCTCTATTAACTCATGTTCTCTAGCTTTTTCCTCAACTTCTCTATCCTTTGCTCTTTCCTCAAGTTCTCTTAATTTAACCTGTTCCTCATGTATCTTAGCTTGTTCCTCACGTTCCCTAGCTCTTTCCTCACGATCAAGTCTGTCACGCTCTTTTTGGTCTTCTCGCTCTCTTTCTAACTCTCTTTCTCGGATTTCTCTCTCAATTCTCTCTCTCTCCTTTTTCTCTTCTCTTTCGATTCTCTCTCTCTCCTTATTCTCTTCTCTTTCCCTTTCTAGCTGTCTCTCTTCTCTCTCAATTCTCTCTCGTTCAAGTCTTTCCTGGATCTTAGCACTAATGAAAGATTCTAAATTTTTCCCTGTTATTCCTAACTTACTTCCAGCATTCATCCAAAACTGGTATTCCTCCATGCTTGCAAGAATAACTTAAACTATCAGGGGAAATGAAACGGGTATTAAAGAAAATGGAGGGTTCAATTCCTGCTCCGCTCAAACTGTAAATAAACCAGAGGGCTCGATCCCTGCTTCAATTAAACAATATGTATTAATGAAAACGAAGGGTTCTATGCCGGCTCCGAGCAAACAGTAAGTAGAATGGGGTCACTTGACCATCCAATCTTCTCACCAACAAATCAAGAGTGTCCTATGAGAGTTCCCTTGATATAATAAAGAGCTCAATGAAACAAGTTGTCACTGGAAAATCTCGAGTCCCTAAAGTCTAATCCTCCAAAGTGTTTCAAGCTCACATACAATTAGGTGGCAGAATTAAATATTATATCCTGCCTGACTTGACTTACAATAAATTGAGACTATAACAATCACCAAATCTTTTAAATACCTGTACTGTAGTCCTACCATAGAGAATGATTACTCATGGCTGGTGGTAACCGTCTGTGGTATGCGGCGTTGAAGTTCCAATGGTAGATTCGAGATGGAGTTGAATCTTGATTCAGTAGAGAAAATCCTGGCAAGGTCGCCACTTGTGAAGGCTTACTCAGCCATGTAACAACTTCAGACAGTATTACCCAGGCTGGCTCCTCCTCAGGAAAATTAATGAATAGAAAAAGAAATAATAATTCACAAAGATAAACACTATTTATTAAATCAAACATAAAACAACAAAACATGAAAGGTATATCCTATTTGAAAGAAAAATGAAAAATGAAATGAATAAAATAACATTTGAACTCAATGCTAATATCTACAAGGGTGTCTGATGTTGGTGACACTGTTGTTGAAACCGTAGCCATTGCTGATAAGGGGGGGGGAGGTCGCAAGAGTTGGTGACCATCCACTGGCTAGTTCTTCACAGAGAATCGCCGTGATTATCTCGATGACAGGAAAGTAGGTTCTTTACCGCTGCAATGCAGTGGAGTTACGTCCTGCACTTTCATACAGGTGCACAGGTAGTTCAATACAAAATGGAGAAGTCTCTGAACGTTAGTCCTTCTCCTGTTCTGCTCGTTGATTGCCAGGTGACCCTCTCTGACATCCAAGCTGGAAAGATAGACAGGTTACCCACTGTTTAAATAATCACTCTCCATGGTAAGTCTGAGACTTAAAAGATGTGGTGATTATTACGACAGTCAACATAGAGCAAGGCTGAAAAGACTAAGTTTATTATTGATCAAAAGTGAAGCTTTCAACCAATAAATCCACTAGAATACAAGGCAGGCATGTACTTACAGTAGAGTTGGGAGCTGTGAGTCTAGTGATTTACTGTTTAACCAGAGCCCCACACGTCACCTTTCGGGGGGGGGGAAGAGGGAGGGGAAGGGATAGCGGGAGCTAGACTGACCCTACCTTAACAAGCAGCCGGCAGTCAAACTATCACTTTCAGGGAGGGGGAGAAAAGGCGGGAAAAACGGGAGCTAGACTGACCCTACCTTAACGAGTAGACGGCAATGAAACTATTGTTACTATATATTTCCTCTCTACTCCTATCTATTGAATTTTTCCCTCACAGGCTCCTACCTATACTTGGGAATCTACATTGATAAAAAGCTGACCTTTCAGAAACAGGCCTAGTATGTCAGATCCCGTGCTCTACTCAGACTCAATGCCATGAGAGCAATGACGAGGCACCATACTGGGGTCAGCATAGACGTACTTCGCTTGTACTATATACAAGCTATACGCTCGCTCATTGACTACGGTGTACCGGCATTAGCTCATCTCTTCCTGCAGAGCAGGCAAAGGGTGGAGGTCGTACAAAACCAGGTGATAAGAACTATGCTTTGGGCCCCCATCTGGACCAACAGAGTATCTCATTGTCCTCTTCACTTTCGGGCTGAGTGGACGCACTGAGCAAACAGCTCCTGCTTTCTCTGGTGCGCAACTTCCTGTTTTCACCAAGATGGCTGCCAGCTACCGCAGGAGGAGCAACACCGTGTGTGTTGACCTTGTAAAAGGGGCAATTTACCCTACGAATGCCCCTGTTTTATTACCAATGATTATACGGGACATGTTTGGCATTGAAGTTGAAGAATTGCACAGAATAGCACTTAATGGTTCATCACGAATCTTCATAAAGTTCTGCACAGTGAAGGCATATGAAAGGACGGTGACTCAGTACCAGGAGAAGAACATCACCGTATCATCTGGTCTGGAGGTACGCCTGCGGGATGCCTCAAAATACTACACCTGGGTGAGGATCCGCAACGTTCCTTTCGAGGCAGACGATGTGGATATCAGAGAGACATTTCAAAGATATGGTGAGGTGCATGCTATAACTTTAGTTCGATGGACGGAGGGAATCTATGAAGGGTTGCCGGCTGGATCTTACACCGTCAAGATGTCTTTAAGAAGACCTATTCCATCATATGTTGTCCTGGAGGATTTTAGGACACAGCTGTATGTGACCTATGCGGGACAACGCAAGACGTGTCGCCTGTGCGGCGCTTTTGACCACATGGCGGCTGGATGTGGTAAAGCAGCGGCGCCGCGGCCTTGGGAACGGCAAGTAGTCACAGAGTCGCAGGCGGAACCTCTGCCGAAGACTTTGAGTGCAGCAGGCAAAGGTAATTGGGCGGACGAAGTGGAGGGCGTGTTAGAGAATTGTGTGACACTACCAGTGGCTTCGGATGCTCCCCCGCAAACTGGCCCGGGAGTTGAGCAGCAGCCTGTGGGGGTGGGAGACACCGGTGATCCACAGGAGTTATCTACGCCCCTACAGGAGATGATTAAGTCTTTCCTGGACGTGCCTGCAGAGGAGAACCCATCTACAGACAGGAGAATTCTGATGGTTGAGAAGGACTTGATTGAGCAGATTCCAGAGCCTCTGGGGTCAGAGCCTGGCATGTTGCAGTTGCTACAGGTGGAAGCTGAGGTGCACAAGTGGAATGGAAATATTGATATGGAAATTGAGGGCACATCTAGAAAGAGGGCTGGAGGCTCGTTGGATGAGGAGGTTATAACACCAGCTCAGCGTACAGGGAAGAAGATGTGGGCGGGAGTGATTAAGAAGGGGCAGGGTAGTGCACAGGGGGGGAGGGGGTATAGGCGGGAAAGAGTGCACGGGAAAAGACAGAAGTAGCAAAAAGTGGAACAGACAGGACACAGAGACATAGAGGAAAGCCACCCTTTCTGAATGGCCTTAGAGCTGACGGTAAACGAGTATGGTTGGAGGATGTTTTGCGGCGTTTTAACATTGATGTGTGTTTTATTCAAGAACACAATTTCAAGTATGGCAGAGAGTTGAGGCTGAACGGTTTTAGGATGTATGTTCGTAGTTCAGGGAAATTAAAGGGTGGGGTGGCAGTGGCAGTGAGGGAGTCCAGCCCATTCCACATGCTCAAGTGGGAAGAGGGAGGGGAGGGGAGGGGAGGGTGGTGAGGGTGGAGGGGATATGGGGTGAGATTAGAGTATGTTTTCTGGGGATATATATGCCGGCAGATAGTAACATACGGGTAAAGGTGAATTTTGTAAGGGAGGTTTTGCTTTTCTACATGTGGGGTTTACCAATGGTTTCTATAATAGGTGGGGATTGGAATTGTGTAATCAGTAATAAGGATGTGGAGCCGAGAGGGGCAGGGTGTGTGCTTGGGGTATTGAGGGATTTGTTGGGGGATGCAGGGGTTTATGACATAGTCAGGGGCGATGGGTGGAAAGTAGAGCACACGTTTATGCGGAGGGGTTATGCGGCCAGGTTGGATCGTATATATATAACTTGAGATATAACAGTAGAACGTGTAATGACGATAGATTTAGGTTTTTCGGACCATCGTGCCGTTTTGGCAGAGATGGCATGGGAAGGGATGGTTCGTAGGTATGTGGGTTATTGGAAAATGAATGTGAGGCTACTTCAGGGAGAGGGAGAGGGGTTGTTTTTTAGGGAATGGTGGAAGCAACTATGGGAGGCTCGCAATGAAGAGGAGGATGTCTTGGAATGGTGGGAGAAGCACGCTAAATTGCAGATTAGGGAGTATTACCAGCATAGAGGACGGGATGAGGCGAGGTGGAGGTATGGTTTACAGAAATATTTAGAGGGGCAGCTAAATGATTGTTATGAAAGGGGAGGGGGGGATAGACATGGAGAAATAGAGGTTTTAAGGGGAAGATTGAGGGATATACAAAATTCTCGTTTTGATGCGATACGTGTGAGGGAAGGTTTAGAGGAGGTTCTATGGGGTGACAAACCGTCAGGATGTGTTTTGAGGAGATTTAGGAATAGGCAACAGATGACCACGATTATGGGATTAGAGGTGTGTAAAGGGGTGGGGGGATATAGGGTGGGGCAGGTACTTAGTACCACCGATGGAATGAGCAATTATGCTGATTATTGGTTTAGGGAGAATTTTAAGCAGAGGGAGGGAGGAGAGAGGGAGGGAGAGATTCTGGGAGAAGGAATTCGAGGTATTTTAGGGGAGGAGGAGAGGGCGGTGATAGAGGGTAGGATCAGTAAGGAGGAGGTGGAGGAGGCGATAATGGGCTTGAGTAGGGGAAAAGCGCCGGGCATTGATGGAATTCCTAATGATTTCTATATTACACATTGGGATTGTATGAAGGAATGTCTGGTCCGGTTGTTTAACTGTATGAAGGAAAGGGGAGTGTTGGGGGAATCGCAGGGCACGGGGGTAGTAGTTTTGGTCTATAAGGGAGGGGGGGGAAGACCTTGGGTGCTTTTAGGGCGATCTCCCTCATGTGTGCAGATTATAAAGTTTTTGCGAAGGTTTTAGGTAACCGTATGAAAAAGGTGCTTGACCGAGTCCTACATAGAGGACAGTGTGGGATTCCAGGTCGAAGTATGCGTGAGGGGCATGGAAGAATTAAGGATTTTGAGGAGGGTAGACAATGGGGGGGGATCTTGGGGATTGATTGGAAGCAGGCTTATGACAGTGTAGATAGACATATGTTGTGGTGTATTTTAAAAAAAACAGGGTTTTGGTGAAGAGATTGTGCGCTGGGCGACTACTTTGTATACGCCTGCAACGGTCAGGGTACAGGTTAATGGGAAGTTAGGGTTGCCGGTGCAGATGGGGATGGGTTTGCGACAGGGTTGCCCCTTGTCTCAAATCCTCTTTGCATGCATGCAGGACCCTTTTTATAGGCTTATAGAGGAAGGAGTGTGGGAGCAGGGAGAGGTGGGTCCTGGGAGATGTGGTATTGTGGGGAATGTGGATTACACCACAGTTTTGGTAGGAGGGGAAATAGGATTGGGGAATGTGGGACGTATAATAGAGATTTTTGGTGGGGCGACAGGGATGAGGGTTAATGGAGCAAAGTTAAAGTTATTAGAAGTAGGCACGTGGGGGGGGGGGGGGGTTTGGGGGAACAGTATGGATGGAACATAGTGGATAGAATTAAGATATGTGGGGTTGTGTATATGGCGGACGCTGGGGAGGCACAGAGAATAAATTCCAAGGAAGTAGTGAGTAGAGCGATGGGTAGGATGCGCGGGTGGAGGGCTGGGGATGTAACATTGCAGCAGAGGGTGGTGGTAGTAAATATACTTGTGTACAGTAAAGTGTGGGGCGTGGCAGAAATATATCCCCTGAGGTTGTGTGATATTCAGGAACTGGAGAGGGTGGTTTTGAGGTATGTGTGGGGTTATGGGAAGCCATGGCTACGGAAGGAGGTGGTGATGATGGGTGTGCGGCAGGGTGGGCTGGGTCTTATACCTTTGGACATACGAGTGAAGGCAGTGTATGTGAAGCAGCGGTACTTGAGGGTGGGAGGGGAGAGGGGTAGAAGGGTGGGAGAGGTCATGAAGGATGTGCGAAAATGGTGGAAGGGAAAGGCACTACTGGAGTGTGAAGATATGGTGCGAAATTTGTTGGCAGTAAGGGAAGCAAAAAAAGTAAGGGTAAGTAGGCTTGGGAGGACAGGTTGGCAGGGTACAGTGATACAGGGAGTAGCTACATACCCAATGTATGATTGGAGGGGCATTTGGGAAGACTTTCGGAAGATCAGATTAAAGCCAAGGGTTCGTGAAGTGGTTTATAGATTCTTTATGGGAATTCTAGCTACAAGGTCAGTGCTATATAGAATGGGTTATGTAGGTGCTGGCAGGGACAGGTTTCCCTGTCATATTTCATCGCCCATGACAGGTTTCCCTGTCATATTTCATCGTCCAATACAGGTTTCAATGTCATTTTTCATCGCCTATGGCAGGTTTCCCTGTCATATTTCATCGCCCAGGATGGGTTTCCCTGTCATATTTCGTCACCCAGGACAGGTTTCCCTCTAATATTTCATCGCTCAGGACAGGTTTCCCTCTCATATTTCATCGCCCAATACAGGTTTCCCTGTCATATTTCATCGAAAATGACAGGTTTCCCTCTCATATTTCGTCGACCAGTACAGGTTTCCCTGTCATTTTTCTTCGAACAGGACAGGTTTCCCTGTCATATTTCATTGTAGAGGTCAGATTTCCATGTCATATTTCATCGCCAATGACAGGTTTCCCTGTCATATTTCATCTACTTGGACAGGTTTCCATGTCATATTTCATCGGCCTGACGGGATTCCCTCTCAAATTTCATCGCCCAGCACAGGTTTCCCTGTCATATTTCATCGCCCAGTATCGGTTTGCCTGTCATTTTTCATCGCCCAGGACGGGTTTCATTGTAATATTTCATCGCCCAGAGCGGGTTTCCCTGTCATATTTCATCGCCAACAACGGGTTTCCTTGTCATATTTGATCGCCCATGACAAATTTCCCGAGACAGGTTTCCTTCTCATATTTCATTGACCAATGCAGGTTTCCCTGTCATTTTTAATCGCCCAGGATGGGTTTCCCTCTCATATTTCATCGCCCTGGACGGGTTTCCCTGTCATATTTCATCGCCAACAACGGGTTTAATTGTCATATTTAATCGCCCATGACAAATTTCCCGAGACAGGTTTCCTTCTCATATTTCATTGACCAATGCAGGTTTCCCTGTCATTTTTAATCGCCCAGGATGGGTTTCACTCTCATATTTCATCGCCAAGGACGGGTTTCCCTCTTATATTTCATCGCCCTGGACAGGTCTCCCGGTCATATTTCATCGCCCAGGACCGGTTCCCCTGTCATATTTCATCGCCCAGAACAGGTATCCCTGTCATAATTCATCACCCATGACAGGTTTTCCTCTCATATTTCATCGCCCAGGACGAGTTTCATTGTCATATTTCATCGCCCAGGACAAGTTTCCTTGTCTTATTTCGTCGCCCAGGACAGGTTTCCATGTCATATTTCATCGCCCAGGACGGGTTTCACTGTCATGTTTCATCGCCCAGAACGGGTTTCCTTGTCATATTTCTTCGCCCAGGACAGGTTTCCCTTTTATATTTCCTCGCCTAGGACAGGTTTCCATTTCATATTTCATCGCCCAAGACATGTTTCCCATTCTTATTTCATCGCCCAGGACGTGTTTCCTTGTCTTATTTCGTCTCCCAGGTCAGGTTTTCTGTCATATTTCGTGGCCCAGGACATGTTTCCCACTCTTATTTCATCGCCCAGGACGTGTTTCCTTGTCATATTTCGTCTCCCAGGTCAGGTTTTATGTCATATTTCATCGCCCAGGACCCGTTTCCCTTTCATATTTCAATGCCCAGGACGTGTTTCCTTGTCACATTTCATAGCCCAGGACAGGTTTCCCTGTCATATTTTATCGCCAGGGACTGGTTTCTCTGTCATATTTCATTGCCCATGACAGGTTTCCCTGTCATATTTCACAGCCCAATACAGGTTTCCTTGTCATTTTTCATCGCACAGGACAGGTTTCCCTGTCATATTTCATCGCCAGAGAGAGGTTTCCCTGTCATATTTCATCGCCCACGATGGGTTTCCCTGTCATAATTTATCGCCAAGGACAAGTTTCCCTCTCATATTTCATCGCCCAGGACGGGTTTCCTTGTCATATATCATCGCCCAGAACGGGTTTCCTTGTCATATATCATCGCCCAGGACGGGTTTCCTTGTCATATATCATCGCCCAGAACGGGTTTCACTGTCATATTTCATCGCCCAGGACAGGTTTCCCTCTCATATTTCATCGCCCAGGACGGGTTTCCCTGTCATATATCATCGCCCAGAACGGGTTTCACTGTCATATTTCATCGCCCAGTACAGGTTTCCATGTCGTATTTCATCGCCCGGACGGGTTTCATTTTCATATATCATCGCCCAGAACAGGTTTCCCTGTCATATTAAATCGCCCATGACAGGTTTCCCTGTCATACATCATCGCACAGAACGGGTTTCACTGTCATATTTCATCGCCCAGTACAGGTTTCCCTGTCATATTTCATCGCCCAGGATGGGTTTCATTGTCATATTTCATCGCCCAGGACAGGTTTCCCTTTCATATTTCATTTCCCAGGACAGGTTTCTTTCTCATATTTCATCGCCCAGGACGGGTTTCCCTGTCACATTTCATCGCCCAGAACGGGTTTCCCTGATATATTTCATCGCCAGGAACAGGTTTCCCTGTCATATTTCACCGCCCAGGACGGGTTTCCCTGTCATATTTCATCTCCCATGACGGGTATCCCTGTCATATTTCATCGCCCAGGACAGGTTTCCCTGTCATATTTCATCGCCCAGGACAGGTTTCCATGTCATATTTCATCGCCCAGGACAGGTTTCCATGTCATATTTCGTTTCCCAGGACAGATTTCTTTCTCATATTTCATCGCCCAGGACGGGTTTCCCTGTCACATTTCATCGCCCAGAACGGGTTTCCCTGATATATTTCATCGCCAGGAACAGGTTTCCCTGTCATATTTCACCGCCCAGGACGGGTTTCCCTGTCATATTTCATCTCCCATGACGGGTATCCCTGTCATATTTCATCGCCCAGGACAGGTTTCCCTGTCATATTTCATCGCCCAGGACAGGTTTCCATGTCATATTTCATCGCCCAGGACAGGTTTCCCTGTCATATTTCATCGCCCAGGACCGGTTTCCCTGTCATATTTCATCCCCCAGATGGGTTTCCTTTTCATATTTCATCGCACAGGACAGGTTTCCCTGTCATATTTCATCGCACAGGACAGGTTTCCCTGTCATATTTCATCGCACAGGACAGGTTTCTCTCTCATATTACATCGCACAGGACAGGTTTCCCTCTCATGTTTCATCGCCCAGGACGGGTTTCCCTGTCATATATTATCGCCCAGGACATATTTCCCTGTCATATTTCATCGCTCAGGACAGTTTTCCCTGTCATATATCATCGCCCAGAACGGGTTTCCTTGTCATATTTCATCGACCAGAACAGGTTTCCCTGTAATATTTCGTCTCCCATGACAGATTTCTCTCTCATATTTTATCACCAGGGAGAGGTTTCCCTATCATATTTCATCGCCCAGGACAGGTTTCCATGTCATATTTCATCGCCCAATACAGGTTTCATTTTCATTTTTCATCGCCCATGACAGGTTTGCCTATCATATTTCATCGCCCAGGACAGGTTTCCATGTCAGATTTCATCGCCCAGGACCGGTTTCCCTGTCATATTTCATCGCCCAGGACAGGTTTCCATGTCAGATTTCATCGCCCAGGACCGGTTTCCCTGTCATATTTCATCGCCCAGTACAGGTTCCCTTTCATATTTCATCGCCCCGGACGGGTTTCCCTGTCATATTTCATTGTAGAGGTCAGATTTCCATGTCATATTTCATCGCCAATGACAGGTTTCCCTGTCATATTTCATCTACTTGGACATGTTTCCATGTCATATTTCATCGGCCTGACGGGATTCCCTCTCAAATTTCATCGCCCAGCACAGGTTTCCCTGTCATATTTCATCGCCCAGAACGGGTTTACTTTTCATATTTCATCGCCCAGGACAGGTTTCCCTGCCATATTTCATCGCCAGGAACAGGTTTCCCTGTCATATTTCACCGCCCAGGACGGGTTTCCCTGTCATATTTCATCTCCCATGACGGGTATCCCTGTCATATTTCATCGCCAGGGACAGGTTTCCCTATCATATTTCATCGCCAAGGACAGGTTTCCCTGTCATATTTCATCACCCAAGACAGGTTTCCCTGTCATTTTTCATCGTCCAGTACAGGTTTCCCTGTCATATTTCATCGCCCATGACAGGTTTCCCTCTCACATTTCGTCGACCAGTACAGGTTTCTCTGTCATATTTCATCGCCCAGTACAGGTTTCCTTGTCATATTTCATCGCCCATGACAAGTTTCCCTGTCATATTTCATCACCCGAGACAGGTTTCCTTCTCATATTTCATTACCCAATACAGGTTTCCCTGTCATATTTCATCGCCCAGGACGGGTTTCCCTGTCATATATCACCGCCCAGGACAGGTTTCCCTCTCATATACCATCGCCCAGGACGTGTTTCCCTGTCATATATCATCGCCCAGAACGGGTTTCAATGTCATATTTCATCCCCCATGACAGGTTTTCCTGTCATATTTTATCGCTCAGGACAGGTTTCCCTGTCATATATCATCGCCCTGAAAGGGTTTCACTGTCATATTTCATCACCCAGGACAGATTTCCCAGTCATATTTCATCGCCCAGGACGGGTTTCCTTCTCGTATTTCATCACCCAGGACTGGTTTCCCTGTCATATATCATCGCCCAGGACAGGTTTCCATGTCATATTTCATCGCACATGACAGGTTTCCCTGTCATATTTCATCGCCCAGTACAGGTTCCCCTGTCATATTTCATCGCCCTGGACGGGTTTCCCTGTCATATTTCATCGCCCACGAGGGGTTTCATTGTAATATTTCATCGCCCAGGGCGGGTTTCCCTGTCATATCTAATCGCCCTGGACGGGTTTCTTTCTCATATTTCATCACCCAGGACAGGTTTCCCTGTCATATATCATCGCCCAGGACAGGTTTTCATGTCGTATTTCTTCGCCCTGGACCTTTTTCCTTGTCATATTTCATCGCCCGGGACAGGTTTCGCTGTCATATTTCAACGCCTATGACAGGCTTCCCTGTCATATCTAATCGCCCAGGACGGGGTTCTTTCTCATATTTCATCACCCAGGACAGGTTTCCCTGTCATATTTCATCCACCGGGAAAGGTTTCGCTGTCATATTTCATCGCCTATGGCAGGTTTCCTTGTCATATTTCACAGCCCAATACAGGTTTCCTTGTCGTTTTTCATCGCACAGAACAGGTTTCCCTGTCATATTTCATCGCCCAGGATGGGTTTTATTGTCATATTTCATCGCCCAGGACAGGTTTCCCTGTCATATTTCATTGCCCAGGACAGGTTTCCCTGTCATATTTCATCGCCCAGGACAGGTTTCCCTGTCATATTTCATTGCCCAGAACAGGTTTCTCTCTCATATTTCATTGCCCAGGACAGGTTTCCATGTCATATTTCATCGCCCATGACGGGTTTCCCTGTCATATTTCATCCCCCAGAACGGGTTTCCTTTCTATATTTCAACCTCCCTGACAGGTTTCCCTGTCATATTTCATCGGCCAGAACAGGTTTCGCTGTCATATTTCATTGCCCAATACAGGTTTCCCTGTCATTTTTTATCGCCCATGGCAGGTTTCCCTTTCATATTTCATCGTCCAAGACAGGTTTCCTTGTCATATTTCTTAACCCTAGACACGTTTCACTGTCATTTTTCATTGCCCAGGACAGGTTTCCCTCTCATTTTTTATCGCCCAGTACAGGTTTCCCTGTCATTTTTCATCGCCCACAACGGGTTTCCTTGTCATATTTCCTCGCCCAGGACAGGTTTCCCTATCATTTTTCATCGCCCACAACGGGTTTCCCTGTCATATTTCACAGCCCAAAACAGGCTTCCATGTCATTTTTCATCGCACAGGGTTTCCCTGTCATATTTCATCGCCCAGTACGGATTTCTCTGTCACATTTCATCGCCCAGTACAGTTTTCCCTGTCATATTTCAACTCCCAGGACGGGTTTCCCAGTCACATTTCTTCGCTCAGGACAGGTTTCCCTCTCATATTTCATCGCCAAGGACGGGTTTCCCTGTCATATTTCATCGCCAAGAACAGGTTTCCCTGTCATATTTCATCGCCCAGGACGGGTTTCCCTGTCATATTTCATCGCCCGGACGGGTTTCCTTGTCATATTTCATCGCCCCGGACAGGTTTCCTTGTCATATTTCATCGCCCAGGACGAGTTTCATTGTCATATTTCATCGCCCACGACAAGTTTCCCTGTCATATGTCGTCGCCCAGGACAGGTTTCCATGTCATATTTCATCGCCCAGAAAGGATTTCCTTGTCATATTTCCTCGAACAGGACAGGTTTCACTGTCATATTTCCTCGCTCAGGAGAGGTTTCACTGTCACATTTCATCGCCCAGGAAAGGTTTCCTTGTCATATTTCATCGCCCAATACAGGTTTCCCTGTCATTTTTCATCTCCCAGGACAGGTTTCCCTGTTATATTTCATCGCCCTGGAAAGGTTTCCCTGTCACATTTCATCACACGAGACAGGTTTCCCTGCCATATTTCATCGCCCAGGTCGTGTTTCCTTGTCATATTTCATCGCCCAGGACGGGTTTTCATGTCATATTTCATCGCCCAGGACAGGTTTCCCTGTCATCTTTCATCGCCCAGGACGGGTTTCCTTTTCATATTTCATCTCCCAGGTCAGGCTTCCTTGTCATATTTCATCGCCCATGACAGGTTTCCCTGTCATATTTCATCGCCCAGTACAGGTTTCCCTGACATATTTCATCGGCCAGAACGTGTCTCCTTGTCATATTTCATCGGCCAGGACAGGCTTCCCTGTCATATTTTATCGCTTAATACAGGTTTCCCTATCATATTTCATCGCCCAGGACAGGTTTCGCTGTCATATTTCGTCGCCCAAGACAGGTTTCCCTGTCATATTTCATCGCCCAGGACAGGTTTCCCTGACATATTTCATCGGCCAGAACGTGTCTCCTTGTCATATTTCATCGGCCAGGACAGGCTTCCCTGTCATATTTTATCGCTTAATACAGGTTTCCCTATCATATTTCATCGCCCAGGACAGGTTTCGCTGTCATATTTCGTCGCCCAAGACAGGTTTCCCTGTCATATTTCATCGCCCAGGACAGGTTTCCCTGACATATTTCATCGGCCAGAACGTGTCTCCTTGTCATATTTCATCGGCCAGGACAGGCTTCCCTGTCATATTTTATCGCTTAATACAGGTTTCCCTATCATATTTCATCGCCCAGGACAGGTTTCGCTGTCATATTTCGTCGCCCAAGACAGGTTTCCCTGTCATATTTCATCGCCCAGGACAGGTTTCCCTGACATATTTCATCGGCCAGAACGTGTCTCCTTGTCATATTTCATCGGCCAGGACAGGCTTCCCTGTCATATTTTATCGCTTAATACAGGTTTCCCTATCATATTTCATCGCCCAGGACAGGCTTCCCTGTCATATTTCATCGCCCAGGACAGGTTTCCCTGACATATTTCATCGCCGAGTACAAGTTTCCCTGTCATATATCATCGCCCAGAATAGGCTTCCCTGTTATATTTCATCGCTCAATACAGGTTTCCCTGACATATTTCATCTCCGAGGACAGGTTTCACTATCATATTTCATCAAACGAGACAGGTTTCCCTGTCATATTACATCGCCGAGGACATGTTTCCCTGTCATATTTCATCGCCCAGAACAGGTTTCCTTGTCATATTTCTTAACCCTAGACACGTTTCCCTGTCATTTTTTCATCGCCCACAACGGGTTTCCTTGTCATATTTCATCGCCCATGACAGGTTTCACTGTCATGTTTCATCGCCCATGACAGGTTTCCCTCTCATATTTCATCGCCCAGGACAGGTTTCCCTGTCATATTTCATCGCCCAGGACAGGTTTCCCTCTCATATTTCATCGCCCATGACAGGTTTCCCTCTCATTTTTCATCGCCCAGTACAGGTTTCCCTGACATTTTTCATCGCCCACAACGGGTTTCCTTGTCATATTTCATCGCCCAGGACAGGTTTCCCTGTCATATTTCATCGCCCATGACAGGTTTCCCTCTCATATTTCATCGCCCAGGACAGGTTTCCCTGTCATATTTCATCGCCCAGGACAGGTTTCCCTCTCATATTTCATCGCCCAGGACAGGTTTCCCTCTCATATTTCATCGCCCAGGACAGGTTTCCCTGACATTTTTCATCGCCCACAACGGGTTTCCTTGTCATATTTCATCGCCCAGGACAGGTTTCCCTGTCATATTTCATCGCCCATGACAGGTTTCCCTCTCATATTTCATCGCCCAGGACAGGTTTCCCTGTCATATTTCATCGCCCAGGACAGGTTTCCCTCTCATATTTCATCGCCCAGGACAGGTTTCCCTCTCATATTTCATCGCCCAGGACAGGTTTCGCTGACATTTTTCATCGCCCAGGACGGGTTTCCTTGTCATATTTCATCGCCCAGGACGGGTTTCCTTGTCATATTTCATCGCCCATGACAGGTTTCCCTGTCATATTTCATCGCTCAATACAGGTTTCCCTGCCATATTTCGTCGCACAGGACGGGTTTCCTTGTCATATTTCATCTCCCAGAACAGGTTTCACTGTCATGTTTCATCGCCCAGTACAGGTTTCCCTGTCATATTTCGTAGCCTGGACGGGTTTCCTTGTCATTTTTCATCGCCCAGTACAGGTTTCCCTGTCATATTTCATCGCCCAGTACAGGTTTCACTGTCATATATCATCGCCCAGGACAGGTTTCACTGTCAAATTTCATCGCCCAGGACAGGTTTCCCTGTCATATTTCATCGCCCAGGACGGGTTACCCTGTCATATATTATCGCCCAGGACGGTTTTCCCTATCATATATCCCCGCCCGGAACAGGTTTCCTTGTCATTTTTCATCACCCAGGACAGGTTTCCCTGTCATATATCATCGCCCAAGACAGGTTTCAATGTCGTATTTCATCGCCCAGGACGGATTTCTTGTCATATTTCATCGACCAGAACAGGTTTCCTTGTCATATTTCATCGCCAGGTAGAGGTTTCCCTGTCATATTTCATCGCCCATGACAGGTTTTCCTGTCATATTTCATCTACTTTGACAGGTTTCCATGTCATATTTCATCGCCCCGGACAGGTTTCCCTGTCATACCTCATCGCCAGGTATTGGTTTGCCTCTCATTTTTCATCGCCCATGACGGGTTTTATTGTCATATTTCATATCCCACGAACGGTTTCCCTGTCATATTTCATCGCCCGGACGGGTTTCCTTTTCATATTTCATCGCCCAGAACAGGTTTCCCTGTCATAATTCATCGCCCAGGACAGGTTTCCCTTTCATATTTTATCTCCCAGGACAGGTTTCCTTGTCATATTTCTTAACCCTAGACACGTTTCACTGTCATTTTTCATCGTCCAGTACAGGTTTCCCTCTTCTATTTCGTCGTCCAGTACAGGTTTCCCTGTCATTTTTCATCGCCCAGGACAGGTTTCCCTCTCATTTTTCATCGCCCAGTGCAGGTTAACATGACATATTTCATCGCCACGGACGGGTTTCCCTGTCATATTTCATCGCCCACAACGGGTTTCCCTGTCATATTTCATCGCCCAGGACATGTTTCCCTGTCATATTTCACCGCCCAATACAGGCTTCCTTGTCATTTTTCATCGCACAGGACAGGTTTTCCTGTCATACTTCATCGCCCAGTACGGATTTCCCTGTCACATTTCAACGCCCAGGACGTGTTTCCTTATTATATTTCATCGCTCAGGACAGGTTTCCCTCTCATATTTCATCGCCAAGGACGGGTTTCTCTGTCATATTTCATCGCGCAACACAGTTTTCCATGTCATATTTCATCGCCTGGAACGGGTTTCCATGTCTTATTTCATCGCCGAGGACAGGTTTCCCTCTCATATTTCATCGCCCAGGACAGGTTTCCTTCTCATATATCACCCCCAAGGAATGGGTTTCTTGTCATATTTCATCGCCCAGGACAGGTTTCACTGTCATATTTCATCGTCCATAACAGGTTTCCCTCTCATATTTCATCGCTCAGGACGGGTTTCCTTGTCAAATTTCATCGCCCAGGACATGTTTCCCTGTCATATACCATTGCACAGGACGGGTTTCCCTGTCATATTTCATCGCCCGGACGGGTTTCCTTGTCATATTTCATCGCCACGGACAGGTTTACCTGCCATAATTCATCGCCCATGACAGGTTTTCCTGTCATATTTCATCGCCCAGGACGAGTTTCCTTGTCATATTTCATCGCCCAGGAAGGGTTTCACTGTCATGTTTTATCGCCAAGAACGGGTTTCCTTGTCATATTTCCTCGAATAGGACAGGTTTCCCTGTCATATTTCATCGCCCTGGAAAGATTTCCCTGTCACACGAGACAGGTTTCCATGTCATATTTCATCGTCCAGGACGGGTTTCCTTGTAATATTTCATCGCCCAGGACAGGTTTTCCTGTCATATTTCATCGCCCAGGACAGGTTTCCATGTCATATTTAATCGCCCAGGACATTTTTTCATGTCATATTTCATCGCGCAGGACGTGTTTCCTTGACATATTTCATCGCCCAGGACAGGTTTTCTGTCATATTTCATCGCCCAGGATCGGTTTCCCTGTCATATTTCATCGCCCAGGACAGGTTTCCCTGTCATATTTTATCGCTTAGGACAGGTTTCCCTGTCATATTTCATCGCCCAGGACCGGTGTCCCTGTCATATTTCTTTGGCCAGAACGATTTTCCTTTTCAAATTTCATCGCCCAGGACAAGCTTCCCTGTCATATTTCATCGCCCAGGACAGGTTTCCCTGCCATATTTCATCGCACAGGACGGGTTTCCCTGTCATATTTAATCGCCCAGGACGGGTTACCTTGTCATATTTCATCACCCAGGACGCGTTTACCTGTCATATTTCATCGCCGAGGACAGGTTTCCATGCCATATTTCCTCCCCCATGACGGATTTCCCTGTCATATTTCATCGCCCATGACAAGTTGCCCTGTCATATTTCGTAGCCCGGACGGGTTTCCTTGTCATATTTCATCTCCCAGAACGGGTTTCACTGTCGTATTTCATCGCCCAGGACAGGTTTCCCTGTTATATTTCATCGCCGAGTAGGGGTTTCACTGTCATATTTCATCGTCCAGAACAGGTTTCACTGTCATGTTTCATCGCCCAGGACAGGTTTCACTGTCATGTTTCATCGCCCAGGACAGGTTTCACTGTCATATTCCATCGCCCAGAACAGGTTTACCTGTCATATTTCATCGCCCAGAACAGGTTTCCCTGACATATTTTATCGCACAGGACGTGTTTCCTTGTCATATTTCGTCGCACAGGTCCGGTTTCTCTGTCATATTTCATCGCCCAGGACAGGTTTCCCTGTCATATTTCATCGCCTATGTCAGGTTTCTCTGTCATATTTCATCGCCCAGGACAGGTTTCCCTGTCATATTTCATCGCCCAGAACGGGTTTCCTTGTCATATTTCATCGCCCAGAACAGGTTTCCTTGTCATATTTCATCGTAGAGGACAGGTTTCCATGTCATATTTTATCGACCTGACGGGTTTCCCTCTCATATTTCATCGCCCAGTATAGGCTTGTCTGTCATATTTCATCGCCCAGAGCGGGTTTCCTTGTCATATTTCATCGCCCATGACAAGTTTCCCTGTGATATTTCATCACCCGAGACAGGTTTCCTTCTCATATTTCATTACCCAGGACAGGTTTCCCTGTCATATTTCATCGCCCAGGACGGGTTTCCCTCTTATATTTCATCGCCCAGGAGAGGTTTCCCTGCCATATTTCATCGCCCAGGACGTGTTTCCTTGTCATCTTTCATCGCCCAGGACAGTTTCCCTTTTCATATTTCATCTCCCATTTCAGGTTTCCCTGTCATATTTCATCGCCAAGGACAGGTTTCCATGTCATATTTCATCGCCTAGTACAGGTTTTCATGTCATATCTCATCGCCCTGGACGTGTTTCCTTGACATATTTCATCCCCCAGGACAGGTTTTCTGTCATATTTCCTCGCCAAGGATCGGTTTCCCTGTCATATTTCATCGCCCAGGATCGGTTTCCCTGTCATATTTCATCGCTCAACACAGGTTTCGCTGTCATATTTCGTCGCCCATGACAGGTTTCCCTGTCATATTTTATCGCCCCAAGTACAGGTTTCGCTGACATTTTAAATCACCCAGGACGGGTTTCGTTGTCATATTTCATCGCCCATTACAAGTTTCCCTGTCATATATCATCGCCCAGGACAGGTTTCCTGTCATATATCATCGCCCAGGAAAGGTTTCCCTGTCATATTTCATCGCCCAAAATAGGTTTCCCTGTCATATTTCATCGCCCAGGACAGGTTTCCCTGTCATATTTCATCGCCCAGGACCGGTTTCTTTCTCGTATTTCATTACCCAGGACAGGTTTCCCTGTCATGTATCATCGCCCAGGACAGGTTTCCATGTCGTATTTCATCGCCCAGGACCGGTTTCCCTGTCATATTTCATCGCCCAACACAGTTTTCCATGTCATATTTCATCTCCCAGGAGAGGTTTCCCTCTCATATTTCATCACCCAGGACAGGTTTCCCTCTCATATATCATTGCCCAGGAAACGTTTCCCTGTCATATTTCATCTCCCAGGACAGGTTTCCCTCTCATATTTCATCGCACAGGACGAGTTTCCCAGTCATATACCATCGCCCAGGACGGATTCCCTGTCATATTTCATCGCCCTGGACCGGTTTCCCTGTCATATTTCATCGCCCGGACGGGTTTCCTTGTCATATTTCATCGCCCAGTACAAGTTTCCCTGTCATATTTCATAGCCCAGGAGGAGTTTCCCTGTCGCCAAGGACAGGTTTCCATGTCATATTTCCTCGCCCATGACCGATTTCCCTGTCATATTTCATCGCCCATGTCACGTTTCCCTGTCATATTTCGTAGCCCGGACGGGTTTTCTTGTCATATTTCATCTACCAGAACAGGTTTCACTGTCATTTTTCATCGCCCAGGACAGGTTTCCCTGTCATTTTTCATCTCCCACGACGGGTTTCCTTGTCATATTTCATTACCCAGGACAGGTTTCCCTGTCATATTTCATTGCCAGGACAGGTTTCCCTGTCATATTTCGTCGCCCCGGGCGAGTTTCCTTTTCATATTTCATCGTCAGGGACAGGTTTCCATGTCATATTTCATCGCCCATGACGGGTTTCCCTGTCATATTTCATAGCCGAGAAGGGTTTTCCTTGTCATATTTCATCGCCCCTGACAGGTTTCCCTGCCATATTTCATCGCCCAGGACAAGTTTCCTCTCTATTTCATCGCCCAGGACTTATTTCTCTCTCATATTTCATCGCCCAGGACAGGTTTCCCTGTCATATTTCATCGCCCAGTACAGGTTTCCCTGTCATTTTTCATCGCCCACAACGGGTTTCCTTGTCATATTTCATCGCCCATGACAGGCTTCCCTGTCATATTTCATAACCCGAGACAGGTTTCCTTCTCATATTTCATTGCCCAATACAGGTTTCCATGTCATTTTTCATCCCCTAGGACAGGTTTTCCTGTCATATTTCATCGCCCAGTACAGGTTTCCCTGTTATATTTCATCGCCCAATACAGGTTTCCCTGTTATTTTTCATCGCCCAGAACAGACTTTCCTGTCATATTTCATAGCCCAGGACGAGTTTCATTGTCATATGTCGTCGCCAAGAACAGGTTTCCCTGTCATATTTCCTCGCCCAGGAAAGGTTTCCCTGTCATATTTCATCGCCCAATACAGGTTTCCCTGTTATTTTTCAGCGCCCAGGACAGGTTTCCCTGTTATATTTCATCGCCCTCGAAAGGTTTCCCTGTCACATTTCATTACACGAAACAGGTTTCCATGCCATATTTCATCGCCCAGGA
This sequence comes from Cherax quadricarinatus, assembly GCF_038502225.1. NCBI lineage: Eukaryota > Metazoa > Arthropoda > Malacostraca > Decapoda > Parastacidae > Cherax > Cherax quadricarinatus. The sequence goes on along the minus strand of NC_091351.1, from coordinate 26,391,234 downwards.
AGGGATTCCTTTTCATATTTCATCTCCCAGGACAGGTTTCCCTGTCATATTTCATCGCCCTGGACAGGTTTCCCTGTCATCTTTCATCGCCCAGGACGGGTTTCCTTTTCATATTTCATCTCCCAGGACAGGTTTCCCTGTCATATTTCATCGCCCTGGACAGGTTTCCCTGTTATCTTTCATCGCCCAGGACGGGTTTCATTTTCATATTTCATCTCCCAGGACAGGCTTCCCTGTCATATTTCATCACCCAATACAGGTTTCCCTGTCATATTTCATCGCCCAGGACAGGTTTCCCTGTCATATTTCATCGCTCTGGACAGGTTTCCTTTTCATATTTCATCGCCCAGGACAGGTTTCCCTGTCATATTTCATCGCTCTGGACAGGTTTCCCTGTCATATTTCATCGCTCTGGACAGGTTTCCTTTTCATATTTCATCGCCCATGACGGGTTTCCCTGTCATATTTCCTGGCCGAGAAGGGGTTTCCTTGTCATATTTCTTCGCCCAGGACAGGTTTCCCTGTCATATTTCATCGCCCTTGACAGGTTTCCTTGTCATATTTCATCGCCCATGACAGGTTTCCCTCTCATATTTCATCGCCCAGGACGGATTTCATTGCCATATTTCGTCGCCCAGCACGGGTTTCCCTCTCATATTTCATTGCGAGGAAAGGTTTCCCTGTCATATTTCAACGCCCAAGACGGGTTTCCTTGTCATATTTCATCGCCCAGGACGGGTTTCCCTGTCATATTTCAACGCCCAGGACGGGTTTCCCTATCACATTTCGTCGCCCAGAACGGGTTTCCTTGTCATATTTCATCTCCCAGGACAGGTTTCCTTTTCAAATTTCATCGGCCAGGACAGGTTTCCCTGTCATATTTCATCGTCCAGGACCGATTTCTCTCCCATATTTCATCGCCCTGGACGGGTTTCCCTGTCATATTTCATCGCCCCGGACAGGTTTCCCTCTCATATATCATCAACCAGGACGGTTTTCCATGTCATATATCATCGCCCAAAACGGGTTTCCCTGTCATATATCATCGCCCAGGTCGGGTTTCCCTGTCATGTATCATCGCCCAGAACGGGTTTCCCTGTCATATTTCATCGCCCAGGACAGGTTTCCCTGTCATATATCATTGCCCAGGAAAGGTTTTCCTGTCATATTTCCTCGCCCAGGACGGGTTTCCTTGTCATATTTCATCACCCAGGACAGGTTTCCCTGTCATATATCATTGCCCAGGACAGGTTTCCCTGTCATATTTCATCGCCCAGGACGGGTTTCATTGCCATATTTCATCGCCCAGGACAGGTTTCCCTGTCATATTTCATCGCCCAGGACCGCTTTCCTTCTCATATTTCATCACCCAGGAGAGGTTTCCCTGTCATGTATCATCGACCAGGACAGGTTTCCCTGTCATATTTCATCTCCCAGGACAGGTTTCCCTCTCATATTTCATCGCCCAGGAAAGGTTTCCTTGTCATATTTCATCTCCCAGGACGGGTTTCCTTGTCATATTTCATCGCTCAGGACATGTTTCCCTGTCATATACCATTGCCCAGGACGGGTTTCCCTGTCATATTTCATCGACCGGACGGATTTCCTTGTCATATTTCATCGCCCGGACGGTTTTCCTTGTCATATTTCATCGCCCAGGACAGGTTTCCTTGTCATTTTTCATCGCCCAGAACAGACTTCCCTGTCATATTTCATCGCCCTGGACAGGTTTCCATGTCATATTTCATCGCCCCGGAAGGGTTTCACTGTCATATTTCATCGCCCAATTCAGGTTTCCCTGTCATTTTTCATCGCCCAGGACAGGTTTCCCTGTCACATTTCGTCGCACGAAACAGGTTTCCATGCCATATTTCATCGCCCAGGACGTGTTTCCTTGTCATATTTCATCTCCCAGGACAGGTTTCCCTGTCATATTTCATCGCCCAGGACAGGTTTCCATGTCATATTTTATCGCTTAGGACAGGTTTCCCTGTCATATTTCATCACCCGGACGGGTTTCCTTGTAATATTTCATCGCCCAGTTCAGGTTTCGCTGTCATTATTCATCGCCCAGGACAGGTTTCCGTGTCATATTTCATCGTCAAGTACAGGTTTCCCTGTCATTTTTCATCGCGAAGGACGAGTTTCATTGTCATATTTCGTCTCCCAGTACAGGTTTCCCTGTCATATTTCATTGGCCAGAACGGGTTTCCTCGTCATATTTCGTCGCCCAGGACAGGCTTCCCGGTCATATTTCATCGCCCAAGACTGGTTTCCTTGTCATATTGCATCGCCCAGGACAGGTTTCCCTGTCATATATCATCACACAGGACGCGTTTACCTGTCATATTACATCACCGAGGACAGGTTTCCATGTCATATATCATCGCCCATGACACGTTTCCCTGTCATATTTCGTAGCCCGGACGGGTTTCCTTGTCATATTTCACCTACCAGAACAGGTTTCACTGTCATATTTCATCGCCCATGACAGGTTTCCCTGTCATATTTCATCGCCCAGATTAGGTTTCTCTGCCATATTTAATCGCCTCTGACTTTTTTTCCTGTTATATTTCATTGGCCAAGATGGGTTTCCTTGTCATATTTCAACGCCCAGGACAGATTTCCCTGTCATATTTTATCGCCCTGGGCGGGTTTCCCTGTCATATTTCATCACCGAGAACTGGTTTCTCTGTCATACTTCATGGCCGAGGACTGGTTTCCCTGTCATATTCCATCGCACAGGACATGTTTCACTGTCATATTCGCCCAGGACAGGTTTCCCTGTCATATTTCATCTCCCAGGGCGGGTCTCCCTGTCATATATCGTCGCACAGGACGGGTTTCCCTTCCATATTTCATCGCCAAGGACAGGTTTCGCTGTCATTTATCATCCCCCATGACAGGATTCCTTGTCATATTTCGTCGCCCAGGACAGGTTTCCAAGTCATAATTCATCGCCCAGGACGGGTTTCCCTGTCATATTTCATCGCCCAGGACAGGTTTCCCTGTCATATTTCATCGCCCAGGACAGGTTTCCCTGTCATATTTCATCGCCCAGGACAGGTTTATCTGTCATATTTCATCACCCGAGACAGGTTTCCCTGTCATATTCTATCGCCCAGGACAGGTTTCCCTCTCATTTATCATCGCCCAGGACAGGTTTCCCTGCAATATTTTATCGCCCAAGACAGGCTTCCCTGTCATTTTTCATCGCCCACGACTGGTTTCCTTGTCATATTTCATTACCAAGGACAGGTTTCCATGTCATATTTCATCGCCCAGGACAGGTTTCCCTGTCATATTTCATCGCCCAGGACAGGTTTCCCTGTCATATGTCATCGCCCAGAGTAGGTTTCCCTGTCATATTTCATCGCCAAGGACAGGTTTCCCTGTCAAATTTCATCGCCCTGGACAGGTTTCCATGTCATATTTCATCGCCCAGGACAGGTTTCCTTGTCATATTTCATGGCCCAGAAGGGGTTTCCTTGTCACATTTCTTCGCCCAGGACAGGTTTCCCTGTCATATTTCATCGCCCCTGACAGGTTTCCCTGTCATATTTCATCGCCCATGACAGGTTTCCCTCTCATTTTTCATCGCCCAGGACAGGTTTCTCTGTCATATTTCATCGCCCAGGACAGGTTTCCCTGTCATATTTCATCGCCAAGGACAGGTTTCCCTGTCATATTTCATCGCCCAGTACAGGTTTCCCTGTCATATTTCATCTCCGAGGACGGGTTTCCCTGTCATATTTCATCGCCAAGGACAGGTTTACCTCTCATATTTCATCGCCCAGGACAGGTTTCCCTGTCATATTTCATCGCCCAGGACAGGTTTCCCTGTCATATTTCATCGCCCAGGACAGGTTTCCCTGTCATATTTCATCGCCCAGGACAGGTTTCCCTGTCATATTTCATCGGCCAGGACAGATTTCGATGTCATATTTCATCGCCCAGCACAGGTTTCCCTGTCATATTTCATCGCCCAGGACGGATTTCATTTTCATATTTCATCGCCCAGGACAGGTTTCCCTGGCATATTTCATCGCCCATGACAGGTTTCCATGTCATATTTCATCGCCCAGCACAGGTTTCCCTGTCATATTTCATCGCCCAGGACGGATTTCATTTTCATATTTCATCGCCCAGGACAGGTTTCCATGTCATATTTCATCGCCCAGGACAGGTTTCCCTGGCATATTTCATCGCCCATGACAGGTTTCCCTGGCATATTTCATCGCCCAGGACGGGTTTCCCTGTTATATTTCATCGCCCAGGACAGGTTTCCCTGTTATATTTCATCACCCGAGACAGGTTTCCTTGTCATATTTCATCGCCCAGTACAGGTTTCGCTGACATTTTTCATCGCCCAGGACAGGTTTCCTTGTCATATTTCATCGCTCAATACAGGTTTCCCTGTCATATTTCATCGCCCAGGACAGGTTTCCTTGTCATATTTCATGGCCAATAACAGGTTTCCCTGTCATTTTTCATCGTCCAGGACAGGTTTCCCTGTCATATTTCATCGCCCAGTACAGGTTTCCCTGTCATATTTCATCGCCTAATACAGGTTTCCCTGTCATTTTCCATCGCCCAGGACAGGTTTCTTTGTCATATTTCTTCGCCAAGGACAGGTTTCCCTGTCATATTTCATCGCCTAATACAGGTTTCCCTGTCATATTTCATCGCCCAGGACATATTTCCCTGTCATATTTCATCGCCCAGGACAGGTTTCCCTGTCATATTTCATCGCCCAGGACAGGTTTCCCTGTCATATTTCATCGCCCAGGACAGGTTTCCCTGTCATATTTCATCGTCCAATACAGGTTTCCCTCTCATTTTTCATCGCCAAAGACAGGTTTCCCTCTCATATTTCATCGCCCAGGACAGGTTTATCTGTCATATTTCATCACCCGAGACAGGTTTCCCTGTCATATTCTATCGCCCAGGACAGGTTTCCCTCTCATTTATCGTCGCCCAGGACAGGTTTCCTTCAATATTTTATCGCCCAAGACAGGCTTCCCTGTCATTTTTCATCGCCCACGACGGGTTTCCTAGTCATATTTCGTTACCAAGGGCAGGTTTCCCTGTCATATTTCATCGCCCAGGACAGGTTTCCCTGTCATATGTCATCGCCCAGAGTAGGTTTCCCTGTCATATTTCATCGCCAAGGACAGGTTTCCCTGTCATATTTCATCGCCAAGGACAGGTTTCCCTGTCATATTTCATCGCCCAAGACAGTTTTCCATGTCATATTTCATCGCCCAGGACAGGTTTCCTTGTCATATTTCATGGCCCAGAAGGGGTTTCCTTGTCATATTTCTTCGCCCAGGACAGGTTTCCCTGTCATATTTCATCGCCCCTGACAGGTTTCCCTGTCATATTTCATCGCCCATGACAGGTTTCCCTCTCATTTTTCATCGCCCAGGACAGGTTTCTCTGTCATATTTCATCGCCCAGGACAGGTTTTCCTCTCATATTTCATCACCCGAGACAAGTTTTCCTGTCATATTTTATCGCCCAGGACAGGTTTCCATGTCATATTTCATCGCCCAGGACAGGTTTCCATGTCATATTTCATCGCCCAGGACAGGTTTCCCTGTCATATTTCATCGCCCATGACGGGTTTCCCTGTCGTATTTTGTCGCCCAGGACAGGTTTCCCTGTCATATTTCATCGCCCAGGACAGGTTTGCCTGTCGTATTTTGTCGCCCAGGACAGGTTTCCCCCTCATATTTTATAGGCCAGAACAGGTTTTCCTGTCATATTTCATCGCCCAGGACGGGTTTCCCTGTCATATTTCGTCGCCCAGGACAGGTTTCCATCTCATATTTCATCGCCCAGGACGGCTTTCCCTGTCATATTTCGTCGCCTAGGACAGGTTTCCCTGTCTTATTTCATTGCCTGGGACAGGTTTCCCTGTCATATTTCATCGTCCAGGACGGCTTTCACTGTCATATTTCGTCGCCTAGGACAGGTTTCCCTGTCATATTTCATTGCCTGGGACAGGTTTTCCTGCCATACTTCATCACCTAGGACAGGTTTCCCTTTCACATTTCATCGCCCAGGACAGGTTTCCCTCTCATATTTCATCGCCCAGGACTGGTTTCCCTGTCATATTTCTTCGGCAAGGACGGGTGTCCCTGTCATTTCATCGCCCAAGACAGGTTTCCCTGTCCTGACTAAAGCCTGATACTACTGATGTCCATGACATTCCTGGTTACACAGCCATACACAACTGTAGGCCAGATCAACAAGGGGGTGGTACAGCAATATACTACTCAGACCAACTAGAATGTATCACTAATACTTGCCCAAGGGATGAACATGGGGAATATATAATAGCTAAATTCAAATCCAAATACCTACAAAAACCTCTCACAGTGATAAACATCTACAGAGTTCCACAGTCAAACATTAGCCAATTTAGTCAAAACCTAGGAAGTATGATAACTGATGCTCGCATGAACAAAGATCACTTACTACTCTCAGGTGACTTCAATATAAATCTCCTGCAAGACCAGGACCCACACGTTACTGAATTCACAAACACTATGAGTAACTGCATGTTGCTACCAACAGTAACAAAAACTACAAGAGTTACAGAGACTAGTGTTTCCCTACTAGACCACATCTGGACCAACACCATATCCCCTTTAAGATCAGGCATAATCACAGATAATGCCACAGACCCCTACCCTACATTCCTCATAACAAACCTTGGCAAATTACCCCTAAAAAAAGACCCAATACCTCTATAACAAGCACTGCCCTAAAAAAAAACTAAACAGATGACATTTAAGAGACTGAACAGTCCCTGGCTAACATCCAGCATCCTCAAATCCATAAATACAAAGCACCTATACGAAAAACAGTGCAAAATGGGCCACATAACCAGAGACCAAACAAAACGTTACTCGTCAATCCTAACCAGCCTAATAAGAAGGGCTAAAAAATTGTATTATGAGAACAGATTATCCAACTTACGAGGTGATATAAAAAAGACCTGGAAAACCCTATCAGAAATACTAGGAACAAAAAAGATAACACGAAATAGCGAAATTGAATTAACAAAACCAGATGACCCCCAATTCCCACCAACTGAAACAACAAACAGACTCAATGATTTCTTCTCCACTATAGGAAAAAACCTTGCCAATAAAATCCCAAGCTCAGATACCCCACCCAATGACTACCTCACTGGCAACTACCCCAACACACTGTTCCTAGCTCCGACTAACCCAACTGAAGTCTCCCTTATTATCAACAAACTAAAAAACAAGGCAGGAGATTTAAATACCTTACCACCCTTTATATACAAAAAAGCGTCACAGGTGCTATCACCAATCATTGCAACACTCTTTAACAAATCCATTGAATCCTCTACCTTTCCTACAGTTCTCAAAATAGCAAGGGTCACCCCGATCCATAAAGGAGACCACACAGACTTGAATAACTATAGGCCAATATCCAACTTACACCCTCTCTCTAAAATCTTTGAAAAATTAATCCATAAGCATATGTGTTCCTACCTTGGTCCCCTGCTCTTCCTCATATACATCAATGACCTACCAAACGTATCCCAACACCTAAAACCCATTCTCTTTGCTGATGACACGACTTATGTCATCTCTCACCCTAATCTTGCCACCCTTAACACCATTGTGAATGAGGAGCTGATTAAAATATCGACTTGGATGACAGCCAACAAACTTACGCTTAACACTGACAAAACTTACTATATTATGTTTGGTAGCAGAGCAGGAGATGCACAAATTAACATTAAGATTGACAACACTCTAATTACCAGAAATAATGGGGGAAAATTCTTAGGCTTATACCTTGACAATAACCTGAATTTCAGCACCCATATCCAGCATATAGCCAAAAAAGTATCCAAAACGGTTGGGATCCTCTCCAACATACGATACTACGTGCCGCAAAATGCCCTTCTCACACTATACCACTCACTTATTAATCCATACCTCACCTATGCTATTTGTGCTTGGGGATCAACTGCAGCAACACACCTAAAGCCAATAATAACCCAACAAAAAGCTGCAGTAAGAATAATCACTAAATCCCATCCCTGGCAGCACACACCCCCACTCTTCAAAGATCTAAACTTACTCCCAGTTCAGTACATCCACACTTACTACTGTGCAATCTATATCTACAGGGCCTTAAACTCTAATATCAACCTTGACCTTAAACGCTTTCTTGATAGTTGTGACAGAACCCACAGGCATAACACCAGAAACAAACATCTCTATGACATTCCCCGTGTCCGACTAAACCTTTACAAAAATTCAATTTATGTCAAAGGCCCTAAAATCTGGAATACCCTACCTGAGAACTCTAGAACTGCAGACACATTCATCACCTTCAAAACTACCATTAGAAAACATCTTATCTCCCTGATACACCCCGTCAACTAACTTCACGAATACCACCTGGTGGTTCACACTTACACTCGCTCACTCATTTGACCATAAACAGAAATATTAATCTCAGTCTTTATATAATGAATCCTGTGATACTCCAATACTGAAACTATATACTGTGCCTAAACAAAAGCATTCACATTTCTAAACTCACAAAATAGTATTTAGTCACTTAGCCATAATACCAACTTACCTCATAATTTGTAATATTTTACATTTAAGAATAAAACTAAGTATGCCCGAAATGCCTAGCCATGCTAAGCGTTCTAGTGGTACACTCTGTAATCTCAATTTTACTACATGTTAAACCAAACAATAACCAAATTTCTGTAAACTCAGCATTGTAATCCTTATAGAGAATAAACTTTGAATTTGAATTTGAATTTGAATTTGAATTTACCTCATCTCCCACTACATACTCAACCCCTGTCAGTTTGGGTTCAGGCCTAATAAAAATACTAATGATGCTATTATCCATATGCTAGAACATATTTATACAGCAATAGAGAAAAAAGAAGTCCCACTGGGGATCTTCATTGACTTACGTAAAGCTTTCGATACAGTTGACCATGACTTGCTCCACATAAAATTGTCACACTATGGTATAAGAGGGCACTCCCTCAACTACCTCAAGTCATACCTCAGCAACAGAAGCCAATATGTGTACACAAATGGGGCAAACTCTTCCGCACAGCCAATTACAGTTGGTGTCCCACAGGGAAGTGTCCTAGGCCCTCTTCTCTTTCTCATATACATAAATGACCTACCAAATGCATCACAACTACTCAAACCCACACTATTTGCAGATGGCACTACATACGTCTTCTCTCACCCGAGCCCAGTCATGCTAGCCAATACTGTAAATATCGAATTACAGAAAATATCAACCTGGATGAGGACCAACAAACTTACTCTAAACATTGACAAAACCTGCTACATTCAGTTTGGTAACAGAGCTACAGATGTGTCTCTTAACATAATGATAAATGGATCACCTATCACAAAACTCACAGAGTGAAAATTCTTAGGAATCCACCTTGATAATAGACTCAAATTTCATACACAGATACAACAAATTTCCAAAATAATTTCCAAGACCGTAGGCATACTATCGAAGATACGGTACTATGTTCCACAGTCAGCCCTCCTTATTTACCCCTATCTCACCTATGGAATTTGTGCATGGGGCTCAACAACAATAAACCATCTCAGACCACTAATCGCCCAACAAAAGGCTGCAGTCAGAATGATAACAAATTTACACTACAGGCAGCACACTCCATCAATATTCAAAACTCTAAACCTACTCACAATACAAAACACAGTACTGCACCTACTACATACATAGAACACTTAACTCTGACATAAACCCTCCTCTCAAACATCTCCTTACCAACCTCAACAGAACACATGACCATAACATGTCCATGTCACGCTATGCAAAAACTCAATGCACATAAAAGGCCCTAAAATCTGGAATTCATTACTTGTGAATATAAAAAAAACACTTTATAAATTCAAGTCTCTTCTCAAAAATCACTTACTCACCCACAACTAAATAAATACTGAATAATTGTATCTCATAAATTGTATCTCATATATGTATCTCATTATTGTATCTCATAAATGTCAACCTGTGACCCAATCAAACTTTGTTACTATTTAACTTCATTACCCAACAGAATACTCCATTCTACTGATTACACAGCAACACAGAAAATGACCATATGACCTGTCTTTGTAATACTCATTTGTACTAAATTGTTATCTGTTTACAATAATTTTTGTACCACTGAATATATCATTGCTTAGTTAATCTTAAGTTAATTTTAAACCTGCCCATAATGCTCTGCATACAAGGGGCTTTGGTATGTTGCACTTTAAAAATTGTATTCCTTGTACTTCTCTGTATCATGTTCAAATTAATAAATAAACAAATAAATAAATAAATAAATACTTCATCTCCCAGGACAGGTTTCCCTCTCATACTTCATCTCCCAGGACAGGTTTCCCTCTCATACTTCATCTCGCAGGACAGGTTTCCCTCTCATACTTCATCTCGCAGGACAGGTTTCCCTCTCATACTTCATCTCCCAGGACAGGTTTCCCTCTCATACTTCATCTCCCACGATGAGAAATTTCAATTACTCAGATATGGTAAACATGAGGAAATTAAATCTTCATCAGAGTACAAAACAAATTCTGGCCACAAAATAGAGCGAAACACCAACGTCAAAGACCTGGGAGTGATTATGTCGGAGGATCTCACCTTCAAGGACCATACCATTGTATCAATCGCATCTGCTAGAAAAATGACAGGATGGATAATGAGAACCTTCAAAACTAGGGAGGCCAAGCCCATGATGACACTCTTCAGGTCACTTGTTCTATCTAGGCTGGAATATTGCTGCACACTAACAGCACCTTTCAAGGCAGGTGAAATTGCCGACCTAGAAAATGTACAGAGAACTTTCACGGCGCGCATAACGGAGATAAAACACCTCAATTATTGGGAGCGCTTGAGGTTCCTAAACCTGTATTCCCTGGAACGCAGGAGGGAGAGATACATGATTATATACACCTGGAAAATCCTAGAGGGACTAGTACCGAACTTGCACACGAAAATCACTCACTACGAAAGCAAAAGACTTGGCAGACGATGCACCATCCCCTCAATGAAAAGCAGGGGTGTCACTAGCACGTTAAGAGACCATACAATAAGTGTCAGGGGCCCGAGACTGTTCAATTGCCTCCCAGCACACATAAGGGGGATTACCAACAGACCCCTGGCAGTCTTCAAGCTGGCACTGGACAAGCACCTAAAGTCAGTTCCGGATCAGCCGGGCTGTGGCTCGTACGTTGGTTTGCGTGCAGCCAGCAGCAACAGCCTGGTTGATCAGGCTCTGATCCAACAGGAGGCCTGGTCACAGACCGGGCCGCGGGGGCGTTGACCCCCGGAACTCTCTCCAGGTAAACTCTCTCCAGGTAAAGAGGTTTCCCTCTCATACTTCATCTCCCAGGACAGGTTTCCCTCTCATACTTCATCTCCCAGGACAGGTTTCCCTCTCATACTTCATCTCCCAGGACAGGTTTCCCTCTCATATTTCATCTCACAGGAAAGGTTTCCATCTCATACTTCATCTCCCAGGACAGGTTTCCCTCTCATACTTCATCTCCCAGGACAGGTTTCCCTCTCATACTTCATCTCCCAGGGCAGGTTTCCCTCTCATATTTCATCTCACAGGAAAGGTTTCCATCTCATACTTCATCTCCCAGGACAGGTTTCCATCTCATACTTCATCTCCCAGGACAGGTTTCCCTCTCATACTTCATCTCCCAGGACAGGTTTCCCTCTCATATTTCATCTCACAGGAAAGGTTTCCATCTCATACTTCATCTCCCAGGACAGGTTTCCCTCTCATACTTCATCTCCCAGAACAGGTTTCCCTCTCATACTTCATCTCCCAGGACAGGTTTCCCTCTCATACTTCATCTCCCAGGGCAGGTTTCCCTCATACTTCATCTCCCAGGACAGGTTTCCCTCTCATACTTCATCTCCCAGGACAGGTTTCCCTCTCATACTTCATCTCCCAGGACAGGTTTCCCTCATACTTCATCTCCCAGGACAGGTTTCCCTCTCATACTTCATCTCCCAGGACAGGTTTCCCTCTCATACTTCATCTCCCAGGACAGGTTTCCCTCTCATACTTCATCTCTCAGGACAGGTTTCCCTCTCATACTTCATCTCCCAGGACAGGTTTCCCTCTCATACTTCATCTCCCAGGACAGGTTTCCCTCTCATACTTCATCTCCCAGGACAGGTTTCCCTCTCATACTTCATCTCCCAGGACAGGTTTCCCTCTCATACTTCATCTCCCAGGACAGGTTTCCCTCTCATACTTCATGTCCCAGGACAGGTTTCCCTCTCATGCTTCATCTCCCAGGACAGGTTTCCATCTCATACTTCATCTCCCAGGACAGGTTTCCCTCTCATACTTCATGTCCCAGGACAGGTTTCCCTCTCATACTTCATCTCCCAGGACAGGTTTCCCTCTCATACTTCATCTCTCAGGACAGGTTTCCCTCTCATACTTCATCTTCCAGGACAGGTTTCCCTCTCATATTTCATCTCCCAGGACAGGTTTCCCTCTCATACTTCATCTCCCAGGACAGGTTTCCCTCTCATACTTCATCTCCCTGGACTGGTTTCCCTCTCATACTTCATCTCCCAGGACAGGTTTCCCTCTCATACTTCATCTCCCAGGACAGGTATCCCTCTCAGTAGTAGTACCAGTTCCTAGTAACCAGTTACCAGTAACCAGTGTACCAGTAGATGACTCACTACCAACCGTCTCTGCGTGAATCACTGACTGTATTCATATTGCTGCTGACCATAGCAGGATTTCAAACACCCTCACCCGTAGGCACTCATGGGTCAGTCAAGATAGGGAGCAGAGAGAGGCAGGTCGGCTGTTGGTGCTTCCCCATACCTTCCGTTATATTATACGTACTACCAGCCTACGTGAGTATTCTTACCAGTGTATCTTAGACATTTTTTTTTATTACTTCTGCAGAATTAGTTGCATCTCTTTTATTTCAATTTTAGCATTTTGTATCATTTTTATTATTCATTATTTTTGCCTTATTTGTTCTTGTGCAACTTCTTTGCCATTATGTCTCACATACCGTCAAGTGATACTTTAGTGAATGGCGACACTCAGACCTCTCAGGCTACTGCTGCTTCTGTCATCAGTCCTCACAGTTCCTTATCGATTGACAGACCGACCCAGACACTGAGACACTATAGTTTTACTCGTGATTCCCTTGATGCATTACCTTTATTCAATGGCCATGTACATAGTCTTGAAGCATGGTTTACTGCCATTCGTTCTCGTGTTAATGCTCTAGTTGACGGTCCTCCTTCTGAGGAAAGTCTTATCAGACTTGCGAAAGAAGCTCTTCATCGGTCCCCTGCTGCTGTTCACGTTGTTGATCTCCTTGATATGCGAGACTTCAGGAATCTTACTAAGTGGTCACAATATGAGGAACTGATTCGTTCTTTCCTCGTACCAGTAAAAACAGCTGATCCATATGTCGTTCTTAGGGAACTAGTGAATGCTACACCCATGACTAATGAATCGTTGAGTGCATTTGCTGTTAGATTAGACAAACTTTTATCATCATTTATCAATGCTGTCCAGTCCTCAGCTTTTGTCCCTGACGAGGATAAACCATCCACAGCATCGTTTGCTAAAATAGCAGCTGTTGGAGCAATCAAAGAACTAATGCCGCCTGCTTCCGTGTGTGCTTATGAGGCTAATCCCCCAACTGTGACGATGGAACCCCTTACAGCCCTAAATCATGTACGTTCCTTGTGCCCCCATGGTACTTTCCCATGTATCAAAAGTAATTTCACACCTGTGCCTCAGTCTGCACAAACCTCTTGTTTGCGCCACAGCGACAAATCGTCGTCGTCAACCATCTCAGCGATCACCAAGGACCAGTGTACAGAGTCATTATGAACCTCGTAGTATTCATAGTACATTCAGTGACCATAGTCAGCGGACTTGTTACAACTGTGGTTTCCGTGGCCATATTGCAATTAATTGTCCTGATAGTTATCCTAAGAGGCGTCGTGCTGATGATGAGTACCAGTCAGATCTTCCCTACTGTACTTATCATAGAATATATGGACATGACACATCTGAGTGCAATGCTCTCTACAACCTTCAGTACTCTAGGTCTTTCCGTGGCCGTTCCAACCGCAGAACCCGTAGACGAAATAGACATCTTGGTTCTCAAAATAACCAGAACCAGGCTCATTCTTCCAATTCGGGGGAATTCGAGTGCCCCAGTCAAACCATTCCATGGTGACAGTAGGTGATAATGAGTACACCATCCCCGTTCACAATTCCTTTGAAGCCTTAAGCAGTCTCGAGAATGACAATCCTGCTGATGATGTTGCTTCACATGTCTCTGACGTAGATGATTTTGGGGATGAAGTGGAACAAATCTTTGCTGATGACAATCCACCTTTTTGTTTGCACATAACTTCCAATGTAACCATAGGCCCTATAGTGCAAGCATCTGTTCATAATGCGCCCGTTCATTTGTTCATGGACTCTGGTGCGCAAGTCAATATTATCAGGTCTAGTTTGTTTAGGGATAAGCAGTTACGACATGTCCTTCTCGTAGAACCGACTCATGTGTCCTCCCTTAGTGGAGTAGCTGGTTCTCACCTGCGTGTCCGCGGTCGGACTTCCCTAACTTTTTCTATCCTAGGTAGAGACTTCACTGCTTCCTTCCTTGTTGTCGACCAGATTACTTTCCCTGGTGACCTTCTACTGGGATTTGCTTCCATGCGAGACTTACGCATTGTGCTCGACCCTTATCGATGGCATGCCCAAATTGATGACTTGATCGTACCATTTTGGGGTTACCAGCTTGAATCCGAGATCTGCCATACTGCCGCAAAGTACGACATTCGAATTAAGTCCTTACAGGCCAGTGCATTTTCCAGTAGCGTACCCAAGCGGTCAGGCACTGATGATCCTGTCACTCCTGTCTGTGTTCCTGCAACTTCAGACTTGCAAGATAGTGTCCAGTTACCTCAAGTGTCTGAGGACGCTCTGACTACCTTGAGTGCTGAGCCTATCCCTGCAATGTCTGCTAGTTCAAGTAGTAGTTTCTCCACAGGGGACGCCTTGTCGGAAAACAATTACTTGAAACTAGTAATGCCATCTCTTGTTGATGTCACATGCCGTCTGCAGAAAGACGTTTCTGTCGCAGCTAATGCCCTCACTAGAGTGTCTGTTGTTGTTCCTAGTGTTCCAGATGGTGATAACGTCCTAGTTGACAGTGATTCTTACAAAGTAAAAGGTCTATTTGTTGAACCATCCTTACATGTTGTAAGAGATAGTAAGATCCATTTCTTCCTAGCTAACACTTCTGGTCACTGTGTTCGTCTCAGAGCAAATACCAATCTTGTTGACCTTGTTCACTATCCTTACCCTGTTCAGGTAGAGCAGTGGTTCCCAAACTGGGGGTAAATTACCCCCTGGGGGTAATTTAACCATTTTTGGGGGGTAATGGAGGGGTGACAGAAAAAAAGTTATGAATTCTGAAAATCAAGAAAACAATGCGGTACCCGGTATGAGGATTATTGTTAACTTTGTCTTAGTATATAAAGTTGTAAAGTAAACCTATTATAAGTAAGTAATAAAGTTAAACCAAATAACAATAAACATCAAAAACTAATATACAGTATTAGAAAAGAAGAAATATATAGCTAAGTGTGTGGAAACCCAAAAGTATTTTGACAAGTATGCTTCAGGACAAAAGTCACTCAGTAGCCCAGATCGACCTGTCCAGTATGCATCACTCACTTCCTGAGGCTGCCTCTATTTCACACTGTCAGTTTATCTGTGAACATCAGCCGAGGTAGACATAAGCTGGTATGTATGTGTACTGCCCTGTGCAGTATATAGTTAGTATTTACCCACTGTTACTGTGAATTTGTAGCTATTATTAATTTTATATATAATGTATGTGTGGTTCTTACGTTTTCAATGGTTTTGCTAGGATTAGCAGAGTATGCGAGGCTGTATACGTTCACTGTAGTCTCGCGCTACACAGTGCTCTTGTGCTGACAAGCACGATACTTGCAGCCTGACAATTTTGAATGTATGCGTGTGTGCTTGCATCAGTGAACTTGTGTTAGCTGCCATGCGAGAAATTATGTACCTTGCGTTTTGCAGTGTATGCATGGATATTCTTCTTTTTCTGCAGATTGAACAAGAAAATGTCCAAAAAGCGCACCTACACTGACGCCTTTCTTCGCCATGGCTTTGTGAATTTAACTTCTGGTGGAGAGGATCAGCCACAATGTGTGGCATGTCACAAAGTGTTGACAAATGAAAGCCTCAAGCCATCAAAACTCTCAGCTCACCTCCAGAAGTGCCATCCAAATCTTCAAAATAAGGATCAGGCTTATTTTCAGCGCCAGGCTGTAGCACTGAAGAATATCCAGTTCGGCTCACCTGGAATTCAAGCCCAAAAGCTTCAAGCTGCGGTCGAAGCATCCTACTGTGTTGCATATAAAATTGCCGAACAACAGAAATGCCACACCATTGCAGAGAATCTGATTATGCCTTGTGCATACGAGATGGTAAGCAAGGTATGTGGGGAGGATCAAGCGAAGAAACTGAGTGTCATATCTCTATCAAACAACACCATCCGCCGACGAGTCGATGACATGGCATCAGATATCCTGTCCCAAGTTACAACAGAGATCAAGGAAAGCTCATATGGCAAATTCTCCTTGCAATTTGATGACTCGTGTGACGTAGCCAGTTGTGCTGTTCTTCTTGGGTTCGTCCGTTACGTCCACCAGGACAAGATCAAAGAAGAGTTCCTATTATGCGAGGATCTGCTGACAACCACAAAGGGAGAAGATGTCTTCAATATCATCAACAGTTTCTTTACCAAGAATGGATTGGATTGGAACAGCGGTAATCTGCAACTCCAGGGCCGAAACACGACTGTCATTGATGCCCATCACACTGTGACTGCATTTCTGGGGAAACTGAGACTCTGGATTCGGCGCTTGGAGAAAGGAGTGATCGCCCAGTTTCCCACCCTAGACCAGTTTGTTGAGGAGAATAGTCATGATACTGGATCACTTCTACAGACCATCAACAAAGAAATGAGCGACCATTTGAAGGGGCTTGAAACAAGCATGCATCACTACTTTCCAGAGAGTGACCAAGAAACAGCCACTCTTCAGTGGATCATTCATCCCTTCTCTGTACCTGATGATGCCATTCATGATGATGATTTCCCTGCAAAGGAGGAGTGGATCACAATGCGAGCCAATGAAGCCTTGAAAATCGAATTCCAAAACCAAAATGCAGATTCCTTTTGGATTTCACGACTACCTGACTCGCCAACTCTGTCCAAGAGAGCCTTGAAGTTGTTGGCATCATTCTCAACAACGTATCTGTGCGAGAAGGGCTTCTCAACTGTGCTGGGTATGAAAACAAAAAAGGGGACTCGCTTGAATGCTGCAAACGATGCCAGGCTGGCACTTTCAACCACGAAGCAAAGAATTCCTAAACTAGCTTCAAGTATGCCACTCCATCCATTCCACTGATGTTCTTGACATCTTTGGTAATAGTCATTAGAGATGCACAATGTTCAAATACAATAAATAAAAGAAAATATCTCAAGTGTTTTAATTTAGCGATATATATCAATAATAACAACATTTTGTGAAAGGGGTAACATGCTTTATGTGGCATGTTAAATTGGGTAACAAGCTGAAAAAGTTTGGGAACCACTGAGGTAGAGGATGAGTTGTCACCTGACCAGTGGGTCGGTGATATTTCTACCGGGGAGACCTCATCCACTTCACCGGATCAATCTGTTCCACCAGTTGAGGAGAAAGACATAGCTCCCACTGACTTCCCAGATGAAGTCAAGCGTTTGTTGAATCTGTTGAACAAACGTCGTAAAGCCATTGCCTTACCAGGTGAGAAGATGGGTATAACGAACTTATTGTCCCATCATATTCCACTTGAACCTGATACTAGACCTATCTATATACTTGCGTACAGAATGCCTCATTCACAAGTTGCTGTCACAGAAGAATTGATCAATCAAATGCTTGATGATGGAGTTATTGCACCTAGCAATTCACCTTGGAATGCGCCTTTGATCCTAGTACCTAAGAAGGATGGCACTTGGTGCCCAGTGATTGACTTTAGGAAGTTAAATGCGAAAACTATTCCAGATCGCTTCCCTCTCCCTGTACTGGGTGATCTTTTACGTAACATTGGAGATAACAAAGTCTTTTCAATCCTGGATTTGTTACAAGGGTTTTGGCAAGTCCCTCTTCACGAGGACAGCCAAGAGCTAACTGCATTCTCCACTCCTACAGGTCATTATCACTTCCTCCATATGGCGTTTGGATTACAATCCTCCCCTATCACGTTCTCAAGGCTCATGACTAATATCTTTAGAGGTCTCATAGGTAATGCACTTATGGTGTACTTAGATGACGTAATCGTCATGTCTAAAGACGTGGATACACACTTGAAAAGACTTGATGTAGTACTTGGTAAGCTTGAAGAAGCCAATTTAAAGATCAAACTGTCTAAATGTCAATTTTTCAGATCAGAAATCAAGTTTCTTGGTCACGTAGTCACTCCTAGAGGGGTTACGACTGACCAAAGTAAAGTAACTGCAGTACTAAATTTTCCAACTCCCAAAACTGCTGATGCCGTAAGATCCTTTGTGGGCTTAGCAGGTTTTTATAGATCTTTCATTGCCAATTTTTCTTCCATAGCTGCTCCTCTAACTGAGTTGCTTAAGAAAGATGCTCCTTTTGTTTGGACCTTCCGTCAAGAAAGAGCATTCCAAACTCTAAAAGAAAAGATAACATCTGCTCCAATTTTGAAATTTCCAGATTTTTCTAAGCCCTTCTATCTGACAACTGATGCTAGTTCTGTTGGCATAGGTGCCGTACTAGCTCAGAAGACTGATGGCAAGTACAACGCAGTTGCATTTGCTAGCCGAGTCCTTACGAAGGCTGAACGTAATTATACAGTAACTGAGCAAGAAGCTTTAGCAATAGTATGGTTTTTAAAGCACTTCCGAGACATTATTTATCAGTACTCTGTTCATGTCCTGACAGACCATACTCCACTGATACCTTTATTCCAGAACAAACAACCTACTGGAAGGTTAGCCAGATGGACCTTGACTATCCAAGAGTTCAATCCCACCTTTGAACACTTACCTGGCAAGTCAAATGTAGTCGCAGATGCCTTATCGCGACATGTTAGTATAGTAACTGCAGACCCTCCATTTAGTGCTGAAGATGAAAAGAATGCTCAATAAACAGATCCCCTGTGGTCTGGTGTGATTCGATTCTTGCTCCAGGAAGATCTTATTCTGACTGTGAAGCCACCAGCACCCATCAGTGACTTTGTCATGAACCAAGAATTACTGTATCGAACAGCCGAGTTGGGTACTCCTAGCAGAAGAGTATACCAGTTAGTAATTCCACAGTCGCTAGTGAATGTAGCCTTACAGCTAGTTCACGATGTACCAGGTGTTGCGCACCCTGGTATGGATCGTTCAGTAAAACAAGCCAGATTGAAATACTTTTGGCCTCGTATGGCAACTGATGTTTCTGAGTATGTTAAGAGTTTTGATCCTCCCAGAGATGACACCCATTCTGCATATGTCAATCTCACCCTAGCAGAGTTGGGGTTAAATGTAAATAACCTGTATAGATGAATAATTAGAGTATCAACTTATCAGTGTTCAAGAATTTTTTTTTTTGTGTTCACATTCTCTCCGAATTCTGAGAATTAACAGTCTAGATTTGAGTGCACCGAATCTGCCTTTCTGTTAAACACTTCTTTCTTTGTATATATTCCTTCCTCAGAATCCGTAGATCACATGAATACAGATCGATCGATCAAATTTTTGTTTTATCACTTCTATTATGTAATCCCAACGTTGAGTTTCATTCGATGAGTTGTGCTATATTATACCTTGTATTGTATTACAGTTTTATTACAGTTTCACTTATGTAAGCTTCCATTCCAATATTCTACTTATGTATGTTATAATGTTCAATTGTTGTGTACTTTGACATTGTATAGAATCAGCCCAAGCCGTACACCTGCCGCCTCTAAGTTTGTATTATTTGTATGTTGGGACGACATACGTTAGCGTCGCCGAGCTCTCAGTAGTAGTACCAGTTCCTAGTAACCAGTTACCAGTAACCAATGTACCAGTAGATGACTCACTACCAACTGTCTCTGCATGAATCACTGACTGTATTCATATTGCTGCTGACCATAGCAGGATTTCAAACACCCTCACCCGTAGGCACTCATGGGTCAGTCAAGATAGGGAGCAGAGAGAGGCAGGTCGGCTGTTGGTGCTTCCCCATACCTTCCGTTATATTATACGTACTACCAGGCTACGTGAGTATTCTTACCCCATCCACGTAGCAAAAACCCACATGATATCCCTCTCATACTTCATCTCCCAGGACAGGTTTCCCTCTCATACTTCATCTCCCAGGACAGGTTTCCCTCTCATACTTCAACTCCCAGGACAGGTTTAACTCTCATACTTTATCTCCCAGGACAGGTTTCCCTCTCATACTTCATCTCCCAGAACAGGTTTCCCTCTCATACTTCATCTCCCAGGACAGGTTTCCCTCTCATACTTCATCTCCCAGGACAGGTTTCCCTCTCATACTTCATCTCCCAGGACAGGTTTCCCTCTCATACTTCATCTCCCAGGACAAGTTTCCCTCTCATACTTCATCTCCCAGGACAGGTTTCCCTCTCATACTTCATCTCCCAGGACAGGCTTCCCTCTCATAGTTCATCTCCCAGGACAGGTTTCCCCTCTCATACTTCATCTCCCAGGACAGGTTTCCCTCTCATCCTTCATCTCCCAGGACAGGTTTCCCTCTCCTACTTCATCTCTCAGGACAGGTTTCCCTCTCATACTTCATCTCCCAGGACAGGTTTCCCTCTCATACTTCATCTCCCAGGACAAGTTTCCCTCTCATACTTCATCTCCCAGGACAGGTTTCCCTCTCATACTTCATCTCCCAGGACAAGTTTCCCTCTCATACTTCATCTTCCAGGACAGGTTTCCCTCTCATACTTCATCTCCCAGGACAGGTTTCCCTCTCATACTTCATCTCCCAGGACAGGTTTCCCTCTCATACTTCATCTCCCAGGACAGGTTTCCCTCTCATACTTCATCTCCCAGGACAGGTTTCCCTCTCATACTTCATCTCCCAGGGCAGGTTTCCCTCTCATACTTCATCTCCCAGGACAGGTTTGCATCTCATACTTCATCTCCCATGACAGGTTTCCCTCTCATACTTCATCTCCCAGGACAGGTTTCCCTCTTATACTTCATCTCCCAGAACAGGTTTCGCTCTCATATTTCATCTCCCAGGACAGGTTTCCCTCTCATACTTCATCTCCCAGGGCAGGTTTCCCTCTCATACTTCATCTCCCAGGACAGATTTCCCTCTCATACTTCATCTCCCAGGACAGGTTTCCCTCTCATACTTCATCTCCCAGAACAGGTTTCCCTCTCATACTTCATCTCCCAGGACAGGTTTCCCTCTCATACTTCATCTCTCACGACAGGTTTCCCTCTCATACTTCATCTCACAGGACAGGTTTCCCTCTCATACTTCATCTCCCAGGGCAGGTTTCCCTCATACTTCATCTCCCAGGACAGGTTTCCCTCTCATACTTCATCTCCCAGGACAGGTTTCCCTGTCATACTTCATCTCCCAGGACAGGTTTCCCTCATACTTCATCTCCCAGGAGAGGTTTCCCTCTCATACTTCATCTTCCAGGACAGGTTTCCCTCTCATACTTCATCTCCCAGGACAGGTTTCCCTCTCATGCTTCATCTCCCAGGACAGGTTTCCCTCTCATACTTCATCTCCCAGGACAGGTTTCCCTCTCATACTTCATCTCCCAGGACAGGTTTCCCTCTCATACTTCATCTCCCAGGACAGGTTTCCATCTCATACTTCATCTCCCAGGACAGGTTTCCATCTCATACTTCATCTCCCAGGACAGGTTTCCCTCTCATATTTCATCTCCCAGGACAGGTTTCCCTCTCATACTTCATCTCCCAGGACAGGTTTCCCTCTCATACTTCATCTCCCAGGACAGGTTTCCCTCTCATACTTCATCTCCCTGGACAGGTTTCCCTCTCATACTTCATCTCCCAGGACAGGTATCCCTCTCAGTAGTAGTACCAGTTCCTAGTAACCAGTTACCAGTAACCAGTGTACCAGTAGATGACTCACTACCAACCGTCTCTGCGTGAATCACTGACTGTATTCATATTGCTGCTGACCATAGCAGGATTTCAAACACCCTCACCCGTAGGCACTCATGGGTCAGTCAAGATAGGGAGCAGAGAGAGGCAGGTCGGCTGTTGGTGCTTCCCCATACCTTCCGGTATATTATACGTACTACCAGTCTACCTGAGTATTCTTACCAGTGTATCTTAGACATTTTTTTTTATTACTTCTGCAGAATTAGTTGCATCTCTTTTATTTCAATTTTAGCATTTTGTATCATTTTTATTATTCATTATTTTTGCCTTATTTGTTCTTGTGCAACTTCTTTGCCATTATGTCTCACATACCGTCAAGTGATACTTTAGTGAATGGCGACACTCAGACCTCTCAGGCTACTGCTGCTTCTGTCATCAGTCCTCACAGTTCCTTATCGACTGACAGACCGACCCAGACACTGAGACACTATAGTTTTACTCGTGATTCCCTTGATGCGTTACCTTTATTCAATGGCCATGTACATAGTCTTGAAGCATGGTTTACTGCCGTTCATTCTCGTGTTAATGCTCTAGTTGACGGTCCTCCTTCTGAGGAAAGTCTTATGAGACTTGCGAAAGAAGCTCTTCATCGGTCCCCTGCTGCTGTTCACGTTGTTGATCTCCTTGATATGCGAGACTTCAGGAATCTTACTAAGTGGTCACAATATGAGGAACTGATTCGTTCTTTCCTCGTACCAGTAAAAACAGCTGATCCATATGTCGTTCTTAGGGAACTAGTGAATGCTACACCCATGACTAATGAATCGTTGAGTGCATTTGCTGTTAGATTAGACAAACTTTTATCATCATTTATCAATGCTGTCCAGTCCTCAGCTTTTGTCCCTGACGAGGATAAACCATCCACAGCATCGTTTGCTAAAATAGCAGCTTTTGGAGCAATCAAAGAACTAATGCCGCCTGCTTCCGTGTGTGCTTATGAGGGTCATCCTCCAACTGTGATGATGGAACCCCTTACAGCCCTAAATCATGTACGTTCCTTGTGCCCCCATGGTACTTTCCCATGTATCAAAAGTAATTTCACACCTATGCCTCAGTCTGCACCACCTCTTGTTTGCGCCACAGCGACAAATCGTGGTCGTCAACCATCTCAGCGATCACCAAGGACCAGTGTACAGAGTCATTATAAACCTCATAGTACATTCAGTAACCATAGTCAGCGGACTTGTTACAACTGTGGTTTCCGTGGCCATATTGCAATTAATTGTCCTGATAGTTACCCTAAGAGGCCTCATGCTGATGAAGAGTACCAGTCAGATCTTCCCTACTGTACTTTTCATAGAATATATGGACATGACACATCTGAGTGCAATGCTCTCTACAACCTTCAGTACTCTAGGTCTTTCCATGGCCGTTCCAACCGCAGAACCCGTAGAGGAAATAGACCTCTTGGTTCTCAAAATAACCAGAACCAGGCTCATTCTTCCAATTCGGGGGAATTCGAGCGCCCCAGTCAAACCGTTCCATGGTGACAGTAGGTTATAATGAGTTCACTATCCCCGTTCACAATTCCTTTGAAGCCTTAAGCAGTCTCGAGAATGACAATCCTGCTGATGATGTTGCTTCACATGTCTCTGACGTAGATGATTTTGGGGATGAAGTGGAACAAATCTTTGCTGATGACAATCCACCTTTTTGTTTGCACATAACTTCCAACGCAACCATAGGCCCTATAGTGCAAGCATCTGTTCATAATGCGCCCGTTAATTTGTTCATGGACTCTGGTGCGCAAGTCAATATTATCAGGTCTAGTTTGTTTAGGGATAAGCAGTTACGACATGTCCTTCTCGTAGAACCGACTCATGTGTCCTCCCTTAGTGGAGTAGCTGGTTCTCACCTGCGTGTCCGCGGTCGGACTTCCCTAACTTTTTCTATCCTAGGTAGAGACTTCACTGCTTCCTTCCTTGTTGTCGACCAGATTACTTTCCCTGGTGACCTTCCACTGGGATTTGCTTCCATGCGAGACTTATGCATTGTGCTCGACCCTTATCGATGGCATGCCCAAATTGATGACTTGATCATACCACTTTGGGGTTACCAGCTTGGATCCGAGATCTGCCATACTGCCGCAGAGTACGACATTCGAATTAAGTCCTTACAGGCCAGTGCATTTTCCAGTAGCGTACCCAAGCGGTCAGGCACTGATGATCCTGTCACTCCTGTCTGTGTTCCTGCAACTTCAGACTTGCAAGATAGTGTCCAGTTACCTCAAGTGTCTGAGGACGCTCTGACTACCTTGAGTGCTGAGCCTCTCCCTGCAATGTCTGCTAGTTCAAGTAGTAGTTTCTCCACAGGGGACGCCTTGTCGGAAAACAATTACTTGCAACTAGTAATGCGATCTCTTGTTGATGTCACATGCTGTCTGCAGAAAGACGTTTCTGTCGCAGCTAGTGCCCTCACTAGAGTGTCTGTTGTTGTTCCTAGTGTTCCAGATGGTGATAACTTCCTAGTTGACAGTGATTCTTACAAAGTAAAAGGTCTATTTGTTGAACCATCCTTACATGTTGTAAGAGATAGTAAGATTCATTTCTTCCTAGCTAACACTTCTGGAGTTTACCTGGAGAGAGTTCCGGGGGTCAACGCCCCCGCGGCCCGGTCTGTGACCAGGCCTCCTGGTGGATCAGAGCCTGATCAACCAGGCTGTTGCTTCTGGCTGCACGCAAACCAACGTACGAGCCACAGCCCGGCTGATCAGGAACTGACTTTAGGTGCTTGTCCAGTGCCAGCTTGAAGACTGCCAGGGGTCTGTTAGTAATCCCCCTTACGTGTGCTGGGAGGCAGTTGAACAGTCTCGGGCCCCTGACACTTATTGTATGGTCTCTTAACGTGCTAGTGACACCCCTGCTTTCCATTGTGGGGATGGTGCATCGTCTGCCAAGTCTTTTGCTTTCGTAGTGAGTGATTTTCGTGTGCAAGTTCGGTACTAGTCCCTCTAGGATTTTCCAGGTGAATATAATCATGTATCTCTCCCTCCTGCGTTCCAGGGAATACAGGTTTAGGAACCTCAAGCGCTCCCAGTAATTGTGGTGTTTTATCTCCGTTATGCGTGCCGTGAAAGTTGTCTGTACATTTTCTAGGTCGGCAATTTCACCTGCCTTGAAAGGTGCTGTTAGTGTGCAGCAATATTCCAGCCTAGATAGAACAAGTGACCTGAAGAGTGTCATCATGGGCTTGGCCTCCCTAGTTTTGAAGGTTCTCATTATCCATCCTGTCATTTTTCTAGCAGATGCGATTGATACAATGTTATGGTCCTTGAAGGTGAGATCCTCCGACATGATCACTCCCAGGTCTTTGACGTTGGTGTTTCGCTCTATTTTGTGGCCAGAATTTGTTTTGTACTCTGATCACAGTCACAGTGTTCGTCTCAGAGCAAATACCAATCTTGTTGACCTTGTTCACTATCCTTACCCTGTTCAGGTAGAGGATGAGTTGTCACCTGACCAGTGGGTCGGTGCTATTTCTACCGGGGAGACTTCATCCACTTCACCGGATCAATCTGTTCCACCAGTTGAGGAGAAAGACATAGCTCCCACTGACTCCCCAGATGAAGTCAAGCATTTGTTGAATCTGTTGAACAAACGTCATAAAGCCATTGCCTTACCAGGTGAGAAGATGGGTATAACGAACTTATTGTCCCATCGTATTCCACTTGAACCTGGTACTAGACCTTGAGGTTCCTAAACCTGTATTCCCTGGAACGCAGGAGGGAGAGATACATGATTATATTATTATTTTTTTTTTATTATCACACTGGCCGATTCCCACCAAGGCAGGGTGGCCCAAAAAAGAAAAACTTTCACCATCATTCACTCCATCACTGTCTTGCCAGAAGGGTGCTTTACACTACAGTTTTTAAACTGCAACATTAACACCCCTCCTTCAGAGTGCAGGCACTGTACTTCCCATCTCCAGGACTCAAGTCCAACCTGCCGGTTTCCCTGAATCCCTTCATAAATGTTACTTTGCTCACACTCCAACAGCACGTCAAGTATTAAAAACCATTTGTCTCCATTCACTCCTATCAAACACGCTCACGCATGCCTGCTGGAAGTCCAAGCCCCTCGCACACAAAACCTACTTTACCCCCTCCCTCCAACCTTTCCTAGGCCGACCACTACCCCGCCTTCCTTCCACAACAGACTGATACACTCTTGAAGTCATTCTGTTTCGCTCCATTCTCTCTACATGTCCGAACCACCTCAACAACCCTTCCTCAGCCCTGTGGACAACAGTTTTGGTAATCCCGCACCTCCTCCTAACTTCCAAACTACGAATTCTCTGCATTATATTCACACCACACATTTCCCTCAGACATGACATCTCCACTGCCTCCAGCCTTCTCCTCGCTGCAACATTCATCACCCATGCTTCACACCCATATAAGAGCGTTGGTAAAACTATACTCTCATACATTCCCCTCTTTGCCTCCATGGACAAAGTTCTTTGTCTCCACAGACTCCTAAGTGCACCACTCACTCTTTTTCCCTCATCATGATTATATACACCTGGAAAATCCTGGAGGGACTAGTACCGAAATTGCACATGAAAATCACTCACTACGAAAGCAAAAGACTTGCCAGACGATGCACCATCCCCCCAATGAAAAGCAGGGGTGTCACTAGCACGTTAAGAGACCATACAATAAGTGTCAGGGGCCCGAGACTGTTCAACTGCCTCCCAGCACACATAAGGGGGATTACCAACGAAGGGCCTGAATGGTGTTCCGATGTTATCCTGACGCCAAATGACTTCGAACAGGCGATAAATGACATGCCCATGCACTCTGCCCCAGGGCCAGACTCATGGAACTCTGTGTTCATCAAGAACTGCAAGAAGCCCCTATCACGAGCCTTTTCCATCCTATGGAGAGGGAGCATGGACACGGGGGTCGTCCCTCAGTTACTAAAAACAACAGACATAGCCCCACTCCACAAAGGGGGCAGTAAAGCAACAGCAAAGAACTACAGACCAATAGCACTAACATCCCATATCATAAAAATCTTTGAAAGGGTCCTAAGAAGCAAGATCACCACCCATCTAGAAACCCATCAGTTACACAACCCAGGGCAACATGGGTTTAGAACAGGTCGCTCCTGTCTGTCTCAACTACTGGATCACTACGACAAGGTCCTAAATGCACTAGAAGACAAAAAGAATGCAGATGTAATATATACAGACTTTGCAAAAGCCTTCGACAAGTGTGACCATGGCGTAATAGCGCACAAAATGCGCGCTAAAGGAATAACAGGAAAAGTCGGTCGATGGATCTATAATTTCCTCACTAACAGAACACAGAGAGTAGTCGTCAACAGAGTAAAGTCCGAGGCAGCTACGATGAAAAGCTCTGTTCCACAAGGCACAGTACTAGCTCCCATCTTGTTCCTCATCCTCATATCCGACATAGACAAGGATGTCAGCCACAACACCGTGTCTTCCTTTGCAGATGACACCCGAATCTGCATGACAGTGTCTTCCATTGCAGACACTGCAAGGCTCCAGGCGGACATCAACCAAATCTTTCAGTGGGCTCCAGAAAACAATATGAAGTTCAACGATGAGAAATTTCAATTACTCAGATATGGTAAACATGAGGAAATTAAATCTTCATCAGAGTACAAAACAAATTCTGGCCACAAAATAGAGCAAAACACCAACGTCAAAGACCTGGGAGTGATTATGTCGGAGGATCTCACCTTCAAGGACCATAACATTGTATCAATCGCATCTGCTAGAAAAATGACAGGATGGATAATGAGAACCTTCAAAACTAGGGAGGCCAAGCCCATGATGACACTCTTCAGGTCACTTGTTCTATCTAGGCTGGAATATTGCTGCACTCTAACAGCACCTTTCAAGGCAGGTGAAATTGCCGACCTAGAAAATGTACAGAGAACTTTCACGGTGCGCATAACGGAGATAAAACACCTCAATTACTGGGAGCGCTTGAGGTTTCTAAACCTGTATTCCCTGGAACGCAGGAGGGAGAGATACATGATTATATACACCTGGAAAATCCTAGAGGGACTAGTACCGAACTTGCACACGAAAATCACTCATTACGAAAGCAAAAGACTTGGCAGACGATGCACCATCCCCCCAATGAAAAGCAGGGGTGTCACTAGCACGTTAAGAGACCATACAATAAGTGTCAGGGGCCCGAGACTGTTCAACTGCCTCCCAGCACACATAAGGGGGATTACCAACAGACCCCTGGCAGTCTTCAAGCTGGCACTGGACAAGCACCTAAAGTCAGTTCCTGATCAGCCGGGCTGTGGCTCGTACGTTGGTTTGCATGCAGCCAGCAGCAACAGCCTGGTTGATCAGGCGCTAATCCACCAGGAGGCTTGGTCACAGACCGGGCCGCGGGGGCGTTGACCCCCGAAACTCTCTCCAGGTAAACTCCAGGTAAACCCCTGGCAGTCTTCAAGCTGGCACTGGACAAGAACCTAAAGTCAGTTCCGGATCAGCCGGGCTGTGGCTCGTACGTTGGTTAGCGTGCAGCCAGCAGCAACAGCCTGGTTGATCAGGCTCTGATCTACCAGGAGGCCTGGTCACAGACCGGGCCGCGGGGGCGTTGACCCCCGGAACTCTCTCTTTAGGTAAACTCCAGGTTAATACCTGCGTACAGAATGCCTCATTCACAAGTTGTTGTCACAGAAGAATTGATCAATCAAATGCTTGATGATGGAGTTATTGCACCTAGCAATTCACCTTGGAATGCGCCCTTGATCCTAGTACCTAAGAAGGATGGCACTTGGCGCCCAGTGATTGACTTTAGGAAGTTAAATGCGAAAACTATTCCAGATCGCTTCCCACTCCCTGTACTGGGTGATCTTTTACGTAACATTGGAGATAACAAAGTCTTTTCAACCCTGGATTTGTTACAAGGGTTTTGGCAAGTCCCTCTTCACGAGGACAGCCAAGAGCTAACTGCATTCTCCACTCTTACAGGTCATTATCACTTCCTCCGTATGGCGTTTGGATTACGATCCTCCCCTATCACGTTCTCAAGGCTCATGACTAATATCTTTAGAGGTCTCATAGATAATGCACTTATGGTGTACTTAGATGACGTAATCGTCATGTCTATAGACGTGCATACACACTTAAAAAGACTTGATGTAGTACTTGGTAAGCTTGAAGAAGCCAATTTAAAGATCAAACTGTCTAAATGTCGATTTTTCAGATCAGAAATCAAGTTTCTTGGTCACGTAGTCACTCCTAGAGGGGTTACGACTGACCAAAGTAAAGTAACTGCAGTACTAAATTTTCCAACTCCCAAAACTGCTGATGCCGTAAGATCCTTTGTGGGCTTAGCAGGTTTTTATAGATCTTTCATTGCCAATTTTTCTTCCATAGCTGCTCCTCTAACTGAGTTGCTTAAGAAAGATGCTCCTTTTGTTTGGACCTTCCGTCAAGAAAGAGCATTCCAAACTCTAAAAGAAAAGCTAACATCTGCTCCAATTTTGAAATTTCCAGATTTTTCTAAGCCCTTCTAGCTGACAACTGATGCTAGTTCTATTGGCATAGGTGCCATACTAGCTCAGAAGACTGATGGCAGGTACAACGCAGTTGCATTTGCTAGCCGAGTCCTTATGAAGGCTGAACATAATTATACAGTAACTGAGCAAGAAGCTTTAGCAATAGTATGGTCTTTAAAGCACTTCTGAGACATTATTTATCAGTACTCTGTTCATGTCCTGACAGACCATGCTCCACTGATACCTTTATTCCAGAACAAACAACCTACTGGAAGGTTAGCCAGATGGACCTTGACTATCCAAGAGTTCAATCCCACCTTTGAACACTTACCTGGCAAGTCAAATGTAGTCGCAGATGCCTTATCGCGACATGTTAGTATAGTAACTGCAGACCCTCCATTTAGTGCTGAAGATGTAAAGAATGCTCAACGAACAGATCCCATGTGGTCTGGTGTGATTCGATTCCTGCTCCAGGAAGATCTTATTCGGACTGTGAAGCCACCAGCACCCATCAGTGACTTTGTCATGAACCAAGAATTACTGTATCAAACAGCCGAGTTGGGTACTCCTAGCAGAAGAGTATACCAGTTAGTAATTCCACAGTTGCTAGTGAATGTAGCCTTACAGCTAGTTCACGATGTACCAGGTGTTGCGCACCCTGGTATGGATCGTTCAGTAAAACAAGCCAGATTGAAATACTTTTGGCCTCGTATGGCAACTGATGTTTCTGAGTATGTTAAGAGTTTTGATCCTCCCAGAGATGACACCCATTCTGCATACGTCAATCTCACCCTAGCAGAGTTGGGGTTAAATGTAAATAACCTGTATAGATGAATAATTAGAGTATCAACTTATCAGTGCTCAAGAATTTTTTTTGTGTTCACGTTCTCTCCGAATTCTGAGAATTAACAGCCTAGATTTGAGTGCACCGAATCTGCCTTTCTGTTAAACACTTCTTTCTTTGTATATATTCCTTCCTCAGAATCCGTAGATCACTTGAATACAGATCGATCGATCAATTTTTTTTTTATCACTTCTATTGTGTTATCCCAATGTTGAGTTTCATTCGATGAGTTGTGCTATATTATACCTTGTATTGTATTACAGTTTTATTACAGTTTCACTTATGTAAGCTTCCATTCCAATATTCTACTTATGTATTTTATAATGTTCAATTGTTGTGTACTTTGACATTGTATAGAATCAGCCCAACCCGTACACCTGCCGTCTCTAAGTTTGTATTAGTTGTATGTTGGGACGACATACGTTAGCGTCGCCGAGCTCTCAGTAGTAGTACCAGTTCCTAGTAACCAGTTACCAGTAACCAGTGTACCAGTAGATGACTCACTACCAACCGTCTCTGCATGAATCACTGACTGTATTCATACTGCTGCTGACCATAGCAGGATTTCAAACACCCTCACCCGTAGGCACTCATGGGACAGTCAAGATAGGGAGCAGAGAGAGGCAGGTCGGCTGTTGGTGCTTCCCCATACCTTCCATTATATTATATGTACTACCAGCCTAGGTGAGTATTCTTACCCCATCCACGTATCGAAAACCCACATGATATCCCTCTCATACTTCATCTCCCAGGACAGGTTTCCCTCTCATACTTCATCTCCCAGGACAGGTTTCCCTCTCACACTTCAACTCCCAGGACAGGTTTAACTCTCATACTTCATCTCCCAGGACAGGTTTCCCTCTCATACTTCATCTCTCAGGACAGGTTTCCCTCTCATACTTCATCTCCCAGGACAGGTTTCCCTCTCATACTTCATCTCCCAGGACAGGTTTCCCTCTCATACTTCATCTCCCAGGACAGGTTTCCCTCTCATACTTCATCTCCCAGGACAGGTTTCCCTCTCATACTTCATCTCCCAGGACAGGTTTCCCTCTCATACTTCATCTCCCAGGACAGGTTTCCCTCTCATACTTCATCTCTCAGGACAGGTTTCCCTCTCATACTTCATCTCCCAGGACAGGTTTCCCTCTCATACTTCATCTCCCAGGACAGGTTTCCCTCTCATACTTCATCTCCCAGGACAGGTTTCCCTCTCATAGTTCATCTCTCAGGACAGGTTTCCCTCTCATACTTCATCTCTCAGGACAGGTTTCCCTCTCATACTTCATCTCCCAGGACAGGTTTCCCTCTCATATTTCATCGCCCAGGACAGGTTTCCCTGTCATACTTCATCGCCCAGGACAGGTTTCCCTGTCATATTTCATCGCCCAGGACAGGTTTCTCTGTCATATTTCATCGCCCAGGACAGGTTTCCCTCTCATACTTCATCTCCCAGGACAGGTTTCCCTCTCATACTTCATCTCCCAGGACAGGTTTCCCTCTCATACTTCATCTCCCAGGACAGGCTTCCCTGTCATATTTCATCGCCAGGACAGGTTTCCCTGCCATATTTCATCGTCCAGGACAGGTTTCCCTGTCATATTTCATCGCCCAGGACAGGTTTCCTTGTCATATTACATCGCCCAGGACAGGTTTCCCTGTCATACTTCATCGCCCAGGACAGGTTTCCCTGTCAGATTTCATCGTCCAGGACAGGTTTCCATGTCATGTTTCATTGTACAGGACAGGTTTCCCTGTCAGATTTCATCGTCCAGGACAGATTTCCATGTCATATTTCATCGTACAGGACGGGTTTCAATGTCATATTTCATCGCCCAGGACAGGTTTCCCTGTGGAAGTGCTCTGGTTAACTACATGATGGGCGTGGAAGTGATCTGGGAGAGTACAAGATGTGTGTGCAAGAGCACTGGAAGAGTACAGAATAGGTGATGTAGTGCTCTGGAAGAGTACAGCTGTCAGCATAGTTGCTGATCCCATATATGTATATGTTATCTGAGTATCATAGTACCATCCATATGTTTACATACATGACCCCTTGCTAGGCTCAGTGACTAGCATGTGTGACGTCACATGATGTCGCATGAGTGCGTGGGATGCGCTCCCTAGGCCTCAGTTACCTATAGTCCTAGCAGGCAACAGGACAGGCAGTTTGGTCTCTCCCTTAACACAGTCTGCAATATAAGCGTTAACACCCAATGTCTTGTGTTTAACACTAATCATCATATGTCCACGAACCCTCTCAAAAATGGTGCCAGTGGTGTGGGCGTAAAATTGTTATTGACGTGGATTACTGAGAGTTCTATCAACCAGCACGATGGACATTTTGTGTTGCCAGCAAGCCGACCTGAGCTAGCGTTCACCAGCCTCTATTACCTGGAGTTTACCTGGAGAGAGTTCTGGGGGTCAACGCCCCCGCGGCCCGGTCTGTGACCAGGCCTCCTGGTGGATCAGAGCCTGATCAACCAGGCTGTTGCTGCTGGCTGCACGCAAACCAATGTACGAGCCACAGCCCGGCTGATCAGGAACTGACTTTAGGTGCTTGTCCAGTGCCAGCTTGAAGACTGCCAGGGGTCTGTTGGTAATCCCCCATATCAAAAACAATATACTCAGATCACAACATAATTGAGGTTCAGTCATGTATGCGCGGAGCCCCACACCGACATAATGAGATTAGTCACGAGGGAGCATTCACCAAATTCAACTTCAATAACAAAAACATAAAGTGGGACCAAGTAAACCAAGTCCTAACCGATATAAGCTGAGAAGATATACTAAGCAACACAGACCCCAACTTATGCCTAGAACAGATTAACTCGGTGGCACTCGATGTATGCACAAGGCTTATTCCTCTAAGAAAAAGGAGGAGTAGATGTAAAACAGAAAGAGACAGGCGCTCCCTTTACAGGCGACGGAAAAGAATAACAGAGCGGCTAAAAGAGGTCAATATATCTGAAATGCGTAGGGAGACACTGGTCAGAGAAATAGCAAGCATCGAACTTAAGCTAAAAGAATCCTTTAGGTGGCAGGAATCGCGGGAAGAACTAAAAGCCATAAATGAAATCGAAAGAAACCCAAAGTATTTCTTCTCCTATGCCAAATCAAAATCGAGAACAACGTCCAGTATTGGGCCCCTACTTAAACAAGATGGGTCCTACACAGATGACAGCAAGGAAATGAGTGAGCTACTCAAGTCCCAATATGACTCAGTTTTTAGCAAGCCGCTAACCTGACTGAGAGTCGAAGATCAAAATGAATTTTTATGAGAGAGCCACAAAATTTGATTAACACAAGCCTATCCGATGTTATCCTGACGCCAAATGACTTCGAACAGGCGATAAATGACATGCCCATGCACTCTGCCCCAGGGCCAGACTCATGGAACTCTGTGTTCATCAAGAACTGCAAGAAGCCCCTATCACGAGCCTTTTCCATCCTATGGAGAGGGAGCATGGACACGGGGGTCGTCCCACAGTTACTAAAAATAACAGACATAGCCCCACTCTACAAAGGGGGCAGTAAAGCAACAGCAAAGAACTACAGACCAATAGCACTAACATCCCATATCATAAAAATCTTTGAAAGGGTCCTAAGAAGCAAGATCACCACCCATCTAGAAACCCATCAGTTACACAACCCAGGGCAACATGGGTTTAGAACAGGTCGCTCCTGTCTGTCTCAACTATTGGATCACTACGACAAGGTCCTAAATGCACTAGAAGACAAAAAGAATGCAGATGTAATATATACAGACTTTGCAAAAGCCTTCGACAAGTGTGACCATGGCGTAATAGTGCACAAAATGCGTGCTAAAGGAATAACAGGAAAAGTCGGTCGATGGATCTATAATTTCCTCACTAACAGAACACAGAGAGTAGTCATCAACAGAGTAAAGTCCGAGGCAGCTACGGTGAAAAGCTCTGTTCAACAAGGCACAGTACTCGCTCCCATCTTGTTCCTCATCCTCATATCCGACATAGACAAGGATGTCAGCCACAGCACCGTGTCTTCCTTTGCAGATGACACCCGAATCTGCATGACAGTGTCTTCCATTGCAGACACTACAAAGCTCCAGGCAGACATCAACCAAATCTTTCAGTGGGCTGCAGAAAACAATATGAAGTTCAACGATGAGAAATTTCAATTACTCAGATATGGTAAACATGAGGAAATTAAATCTTCATCAGAGTACTAAACAAATTCTGGCCACAAAATAGAGCGAAACACCAACGTCAAAGACCTGGGAGTGATCATGTCGGAGGATCTCACCTTCAAGGACCATAACATTGTATCAACCGCATCTGCTAGAAAAATGACAGGATGGATAATGAGAACCTTCGAAACTAGGGAGGCCAAGCCCATGATGACACTCTTCAGGTCACTTGTTCTATCTAGGCTGGAATATTGCTGCACACTAACAGCACCTTTCAAGGCAGGTGAAATTGCCGACCTAGAAAATGTACAGAGAACTTTCACGGCGCGCATAACGGAGATAAAACACCTCAATTATTGGGAGTGCTTGAGGTTCCTAAACCTGTATTCCCTGGAACGCAGGAGGGAGAGATACATGATTATATACACCTGGAAAATCCTAGAGGGACTAGTACCGAACTTGCACACGAAAATCACTCACTACGAAAGCAAAAGACTTGGCAGACGATGCACCATCCCCCCAATGAAAAGCAGGGGTGTCACTAGCACATTAAGAGACCATACAATAAGTGTCAGGGGCCCGAGACTGTTCAACTGCCTCCCAGCACACATAAGGGGGATTACCAACAGACCCCTGGCAGTCTTCAAGCTGGCACTGGACAAGCACCTAAAGTCAGTTCCTGATCAGCCGGGCTGTGGCTCGTACGTTGGTTTGCGTGCAGCCAGCAGCAACAGCCTGGTTGATCAGGCTCTGATCCACCAGGAGGCCTGGTCACAGACCGGGCCACGGGGGCGTTGACCCCCAGAACTCTCTCCAGGTAAACTCCAGGTATGTGTGCTGGGAGGCAGTTGAACAGTCTCGGGCCCCTGACACTTATTGTATGGTCTCTTAACGTGCTAGTGACACCCCTGCTTTTCATTGGGGGGATGGTGCATCGTCTGCCAAGTCTTTTGCTTTCGTAGTGAGTGATTTTCGTGTGCAAGTTCGGTACTAGTCCCTCTAGGATTTTCCAGGTGTATATAATCATGTATCTCTCCCTCCTGCATTCCAGGGAATACAGGTTTAGGAACCTCAAGCGCTCCCAGTAATTGAGGTGTTTTATCTCCATTATGCACACCGTGAAAGTTCTCTGTATATTTTCTAGGTCGGCAATTTCACCTGCCTTGAAAGGTGCTGTTAGTGTGCAGCAATATTCCAGCCTAGATAGAACAAGTGACCTGAAGAGTGTCATCATGGGCTTGGCCTCCCTAGTTTTGAAGGTTCTCATTATCCATCCTGTCATTTTTCTAGCAGATGCGATTGATACAATGTTATGGTCCTTGAAGGTGAGATCCTCTGACATGATCACTGCCAGGTCTTTGACGTTGGTGTTTCGCTCTATTTTGTGGCCAGAATTTGTTTTGTACTCTGATGAAGATTTAATTTCCTCATGTTTACCATATCTGAGTAATTGAAATTTCTCATCGTTGAACTTCATATTGTTTTCTGCAGCCCACTGAAAGATTTGGTTGATGTCCGCCTGGAGCCTTGCAGTGTCTACAATGGAAGACACTGTCATGCAGATTCGGGTGCCATCTGCAAAGGAAGACATGGTGCTGTGGCTGACATCCTTGTCTATGTCGGATATGAGGATGAGGAACAAGATGGAACAGAGCTTTTCTCCGTAGCTGCCTCAGACTTTACTCTGTTGACGACTACTCTCTGTGTTCTGTTAGTTAGTGTTTTATTTGCTTATTTGCATACTTCCGAGGGGTTGACCCGGGTTTGCAAATTAAGCCAAGCCACCAAGCCAGTCTGTAGGGGGGGAGTCAGCCCTTCACCATACAGCCTGTCTTAAACCAGCCTTGCCTGCTAAGCCAGCTTTCCACCCCTGCTGTGCTCATCGTTACAAGTTCTCAAGCCAGTCTGTGTGAAGGGCTAAGCCAAGCAAGCCAGCCAACTAACCCAGGTGACTTAACCCAGTATTCAAGCAAGCCACGTGAGTTCCAGCCTTCTCCGTCACTTTGTGCTTCCAGTTCAAGCTGTTCTGAGTGTTTTACCATACCTGTGGTGTTGTGGATTTTTGTGGTTTTTTTTTTTAAGCCAGCCAGGCTTAAAATATTTTCGTGCCTAGTGTGGGTGTCACGTGGGCTTATGCCACTCATCCCATAGGCACAGTCACCACGCAGTGTCTCACCGTGCTGCCTTACTAACACCTACCACCACTGTTTTGTACCCTTATAACGAGTCCTAGCAGTATATTTTACAGACCACATAGAGGGTGATAAGCCTATAGAGGCAGGTGCCAGAAGTCACCAGAAACTTACCACAGGTCAGCCGTTTTTAATAATCTTCCTGGCCTGCTAGTGTACTCGCATATAATCTAGTGATACCAGTGAATAGCAGAATACAGTGTTGTAGTAGCAACTAACCAGTATTATAATGGTACTTAGTGGAGTGGAGTGACTTTCATTAGTATCTTTTTCTTGAAATACGAGACGTTACTGTGAATTTTATATAACCTGTAGTTACCAGCGGTCGCAATATACACAACGAGAAGCAATTATTACTACAGAAAAAGCGTCCTTCCTCCAAAATTTGCACCAGTCAACTATAGTGATAATATAGCATTTATTGTGGTGGAGACGGAAAAAACAAAAATAGAAAAGCCAGATACAGCGATTGATAAACAAAGAGGTCGACTGTACGTCATTGTAGGAGCTGCCAGATATCACCGGCTCTTCAACACGCAAGTTATACTTTTGTATCAGTCAAATCACATATTACTCGGGTAGATAATTTCCAGTAGACCCTTCATGTGTTAGCTCAAATCACCGACCAGTATGTTTTAAATAAGTGACCCACTGATCAGAGCAGATCGACTGGTCCGAACCCTTGACTGGTCCGAACCCTTGACTGGTCCGAACCCGGGACTGGTTTCAAACAGTTTCGTTGGACAATAAAGCAGACTGTAAACGGATGGGTTTGTAGGCGCCCTTATAAACACAAACATTAAAAATCAGGAACGTGACGGTAAGCTGTCCAATATACAAAAAGAGTTAGAAACAGAAATACAAATAGCTAGAGCTTCATTTAAGGTTATTAATATAATATTCAAGAGGTTGCTAGTAGAATTGCAGTAAATCAACCATTCAAATCATTATGAAGCTGTGTGTAGTCTGTGGTCAGTCAAACAATCGGGCTTCCACATGGATAAATTGTCATTTTTGTGGAAATTGGTGTCACGCTCCTTGTGCAGATATCCCAGAACTAGCTACAAGCAGTATTAAAACAGAGAAGTGTTTTTGGGTATGCCCAAATGAGGAAAATCTGTGGACTAAAATCACAAGGGTATTAAAAGAGGATAACATCAAAGCTGCTTTCATAGAAAACCTGGAAGCTTTCTACAACAGATGGGAACATAAAAAGTCTGGGCTGAATGGTACTGCTCTTGATACTGGCCATGTAGTCACAAACTGTAAGGCTGGAGGTGATGTCCTGGTAGTCAGTAAATGTGGGGCTGATAGTGCTGTCCTGGGAGACAGTAATGGTGAAGCTGGAGGTGCTGTCCTGGGAGACAGAAATGGTGAAGCTGGAGATACTGTCCTGGGAGACAGTAATGGTGAAGCTGGAGATTTTGTCCAGGTAGTCGGGAATTATACGCAGGAAGGAATACATATAAATGACCTCATTTAGGACAGGAGCCATAGTAGGGAAGCAAGTGTAGTCAAAGATAAGATAAAACCAATATTGCAAACTAGAAATACCGCAGGAAATAGCAAACAAGAGGACTCCAATAGCAATAGTGAGGATAAATTACCAAAAACAACTGGTGGGAGCTCCATTGTTGGTGCTAGGGAGGATAGGAATAAGACAGGGAAACATGCACCAACAGGGAATACAGTCACAGAAACCCAAGGCAAACGGAAACCAAGCCTGTGCACATACTATGCACTTGGTATCTGCTGGCATGGGAAATCTGGAAAAACAGATGGGACATGCAACTATGACAACCCTAGAAAATGTCATGCCCATATGACAACAGGAAAATGCAAACTCCCTTCCTGTAAGCTTTTTCACCCTGAAATGTGTACCTCTTCAGTACAGGAAAGACTGTGCTATAACTTAAATTGCCAGGCATACCATCTAAAGGGGACAAAAAGATACAAAACATCCAGGCCATGGGAAAACCTGGGTAGCCACAGCCACTCAAGAGGGAGAGGTTTTTTAGTGCCAGGAAGGAAAAAAAACTGGCAGGAAATGGCAGAAATCGTACACCAAATCCAGTCATTCCTGGAGTGGAACCACAGTCGATGGCCTCCACTCCAAACCAACAGATACAGATACTAATGCCGGAAAAAAGTCCCCCCCCAGTACCAACAATACCACCAGTCCGATAACATTCTTCTTTGCAAATATACAGGGTCTAAAGCCAGCAACAAACAACAAAATACCTTTCATCCGTGGACTGCTTGCAGAGGCAAAGGCAATGTTCGCGGCTTTCACTGAGACCCACATAAAGGATCACTTGGACAACGAAATATGGATCCCAGGTTACAACCTATACAGATGTGACAGAGTGAACAGGCAAAAGGGGGGGGGTTGGCCTGTACATTGCAGAGTCACTTGTTTGCACAGAACTGCTTAATGCCTCAAATGACGTAGTGGAAGTTTTAGCAGTAAAGGTCGAGAACCAAAACCTAGTCATTGTGGTATGACCTCAGTGGCAATAAAGCCGCCAATCAACCGAAGAGCCTGCAGGTCGAATCGATCATGAATTTTTATGAGCCGATCATTTGCAATTCTGAATTAACAAGCCTATCCGATGTTGTCCTGACGCCAAATGACTTCTCGAACAAGCGAGCTAAGTGGACAATGCATACAGGTTCTGCCCCTCAGGGCCAGACCTCATGGAACTTCTGTGTTCATCGTTAACCAGAACTGTTAAGCCCTATCTGCTTAGGCCTCCATCCTATGGTATAGGGAGCATGGACATGGGAGGGTCGTCCCTCAGTTACTAAAAACAACAGACATAAGCCCCACTTCCACAAAGGGGAGTCAGTAGCAAGCAGCAAATAAGTTCACAGAATAATAGCACTAACATCCCTCATGTCATCAAAAATCTGAAGTGGTACCTAAGAAGCAAGATCACCCACCCATGCCTAGAAACCCATCATTGCTTACTGAACTCCCAGGGCAAGCATGGGTTTTAAGAGGAATATTGCTGCACTCTAACAGCACCTTTCAAGGCAGGTGAAATTGCCGACCTAGAAAATGTACAGAGAACTTTCACGGCGCGCATAACGGAGATAAAACACCTCAATTACTGGGAGCGCTTGAGGTTTCTAAACCTGTATTCCCTGGAACGCAGGAGGGAAAGATACATGATTATATACACCTGGAAAATCCTAGAGGGACTAGTATCGAACTTGCACACGAAAATCACTCACTACGAAAGCAAAAGACTTGGCAGACGATGCAACATCCCCCCAATGAAAAGCAGGGGTGTCACTAGCACATTAAGAGACCATACAATAAGTGTCAGGGGCCCGAGACTGTTCAACTGCCTCCCAGCACACATAAGGGGGATTACCAACAGACCCCTGGCAGTCTTCAAGCTGGCATTGGACAAGCACCTAAAGTCAGTTCCTGATCAGCCGGGCTGTGGCTCGTACGTTGGTTTGCGTGCAGCCAGCAGCAACAGCCTGGTTGATCAGGCGCTGATCCACCAGGAGGCCTGGTCACAGACCGGGCCGCGGGGGCGTTGACCCCCGAAACTCTCTCCAGGTCCAGGGGGTCATGACGCAAGATTGTTCCTTCGACCCTGTGCGCCAATGTAAAAGCCTCCTGTGTGAATCTATTGTCGATTTAAGTGCAAAAACTTCGAGAATTCGCCGGGTAGTGGAGTGCTGCACCAGCCACGAGACTCCATAACTATCTTCCTCCACCACCATCACTATCATTCTCCACCAACGTCGCTACAGTGATATTTTTTTATAGAGACATTTGCGAGTGTTGAGACAATTTTTCAGGTATTTCTTAGTGACATTCAGTGACTCTTGATTAGACTCAGTGTTCATTACATTCTGTTTGCAATTTTTTTTTTCTTCAGTGTTTAAATTTTTGTGCTTTATTTTTGTCTGTTGTGTTGTGTTCATTTTTTTATATACATGAAGTAAGTACTTTTCAGTTTTTCCTTGTTGTGTGCAATATATAAGCAGTATAAACTTGTGTTTACACTTCACAATTATCTTGTGTTCACAGTACTGTGTTCCTTGTCAAGTAATTTATACAGTTTACCTGGAGTTTACCTGGAGAGAGTTTCGGGGGTCAACGCCCCCGCGGCCCGGTCTGTGACCAGGCCTCCTGGTGGATCAGCGCCTGATCAACCAGGCTGTTGCTGCTGGCTGCACGCAAACCAACGTACGAGCCACAGCCCGGCTGATCAGGAACTGCCTTTAGGTGCTTGTCCAGTGCCAGCTTGAAGACTGCCAGGGGTCTGTTGGTAATCCCCCTTATGTGTGCTGGGAGGCAGTTGAACAGTCTCGGTCCCCTGACACTTATTGTATGGTCTCTTAACGTGCTAGTGACACCCCTGCTTTTCATTGGGGGGATGGTGCATCGTCTGCCAAGTCTTTTGCTTTCGTAGTGAGTGATTTTCGTGTGCAAGTTTGGTACTAGTCCCTCTAGGATTTTCCAGGTGTATATAATCATGTATCTCTCCCTCCTGCGTTCCAGGGAATACAGGTTTAGAAACCTCAAGCGCTCCCAGTAATTGAGGTGTTTTATCTCCGTTATGCGCGCCGTGAAAGTTCTCTGTACATTTTCTAGGTCGGCAATTTCACCTGCCTTGAAAGGTGCTGTTAGAGTGCAGCAATATTCCAGCCTAGATAGAACAAGTGACCTGAAGAGTGTCATCATGGGCTTGGCCT
The DNA here is from genome assembly GCF_038502225.1 of Cherax quadricarinatus. NCBI lineage: Eukaryota > Metazoa > Arthropoda > Malacostraca > Decapoda > Parastacidae > Cherax > Cherax quadricarinatus. Next base: position 26,349,463 of record NC_091351.1, on the reverse strand, counting down.
CCCTAGTTTTGAAGGTTCTCATTATCCATCCTGTCATTTTTCTAGCAGATGCGATTGATACAATGTTATGGTCCTTGAAGGTGAGATCCTCCGACATAATCACTCCCAGGTCTTTGACGTTGGTGTTTCGCTCTATTTTGTGGCCAGAATTTGTTTTGTACTCTGATGAAGATTTAATTTCCTCATGTTTACCATATCTGAGTAATTGAAATTTCTCATCGTTGAACTTCATATTGTTTTCTGCAGCCCACTGAAAGATTTGGTTGATGTCCGCCTGGAGCCTTGCAGTGTCTGCAATGGAAGACACTGTCATGCAGATTCGGGTGTCATCTGCAAAGGAAGACACGGTGCTGTGGCTGACATCCTTGTCTATGTCGGATATGAGGATGAGGAACAAGATGGGAGCTAGTACTGTGCCTTGTGGAACAGAGCTTTTCACCGTAGCTGCCTCGGACTTTACTCTGTTGACGACTACTCTCTGTGTTCTGTTAGTGAGGAAATTATAGATCCATCGACCAACTTTTCCTGTTATTCCTTTAGCGCGCATTTTGTGCGCTATTACGCCATGGTCACACTTGTCGAAGGCTTTTGCAAAGTCTGTATATATTACATCTGCATTCTTTTTGTCTTCTAGTGCATTTAGGACCTTGTCGTAGTGATCCAGTAGTTGAGACAGACAGGAGCGACCTGTTCTAAACCCATGTTGCCCTGGGTTGTGTAACTGATGGGTTTCTAGATGGGTGGTGATCTTGCTTCTTAGGACCCTTTCAAAGATTTTTATGATATGGGATGTTAGTGCTATTGGTCTGTAGTTCTTTGCTGTTGCTTTACTGCCCCCTTTGTGGAGTGGGGCTATGTCTGTTGTTTTTAGTAACTGAGGGACGACCCCCGTGTCCATGCTCCCTCTCCATAGGATGGAAAAGGCTCGTGATAGGGGCTTCTTGCAGTTCTTGATGAACACAGAGTTCCATGAGTCTGGCCCTGGGGCAGAGTGCATGGGCATGTCATTTATCGCCTGTTCGAAGTCATTTGGCGTCAGGATAACATCGGATAGGCTTGTGTTAATCAAATTTTGTGGCTCTCTCATAAAAAATTCATTTTGATCTTCGACTCTCAGTCTGGTTAGCGGCTTGCTAAAAACTGAGTCATATTGGGACTTGAGTAGCTCACTCATTTCCTTGCTGTCATCTGTGTAGGACCCATCTTGTTTAAGTAGGGGCCCAATACTGGACGTTGTTCTCGATTTTGATTTGGCATAGGAGAAGAAATACTTTGGGTTTCTTTCGATTTCATTTATGGCTTTTAGTTCTTCCCGCGATTCCTGACTCCTAAAGGATTCTTTTAGCTTAAGTTCGATGCTTGCTATTTCTCTGACCAGTGTCTCCCTGCGCATTTCTGATATATTGACCTCTTTTAGCCGCTCTGTTATTCTTTTCCGTCGCCTGTAAAGGGAGCGCCTGTCTCTTTCTATTTTACATCTACTCCTCCTTTTTCTTAGAGGAATAAGCCTTGTGCATACATCGAGTGCCACCGAGTTAATCTGTTCTAGGCATAAGTTTGGGTCTGTGTTGCTTAGTATATCTTCCCAGCTTATATCGGTTAGGACTTGGTTTACTTGGTCCCACTTTATGTTTTTGTTATTGAAGTTGAATTTGGTGAATGCTCCCTCGTGACTAGTCTCATTTTGTCGGTCTGAGGCTCCACGCATACATGTCTGAACCTCAATTATGTTGTGATCTGAGTATATTGTTTTTGATATGGTGACATTTCTTATCAGATCATCATTGTTAGTGAAGATGAGGTCTAGTGTATTCTCCAGTCTAGTAGGCTCTATTATTTGCTGGTTTAAATTGAATTTTGTGCAGAGATTTAAAAGCTCGTGTGAGTGTGAGTTTTCATCAGAGCTGCCTCCTGGTGTTATTACTGCAACAATATTATTTGCTATATTCCTCCATTTTAGGTGCCTTAAGTTGAAATCCCCCAGTGAAGTAATTCAGTAACTCGTTATCTTATATTCTGCATCACAACTCAGTGTTGTCTCAGTTATTTTTTTTTCTCCCAGCATTTGTATCCTTGCTGATTTTTTTTTTATTTTATTCATTCATTTGCCATTTTTTGTGTTGAACATTCTTGTGTTAATTTTTTTCATTTAGCCAGTGTCTAATTTGTCTTTTCTCCACAGACAATAGTGCCATTATTTTGTTTGGAGCAAGAGAATTATTTTCCAATTTTTTGTCACCCCAAGCTTAATTGCAAGAAAATTCTCATAGTATTGTGCATATATTGATGTGTTGTGTTCCTGCATTATTGTGAGTGTTAATCTTTCTCTGTTTTGTGTTTTTTGCCATTTATTATTTTTCATATTTCATTGAACAAATTCACTCTTAGTGCAATTTTTAACTTTTTTTTTAAATAAATAATTCTTTTGCTTCTTCAGTAAGTGTTGCTTAAGCTGCCATTAAGAGTTAAAGAGTTCAATCAGTTCATTCCTTTTGTTGCTCTTGTAAACTGCATTTTCTTGTGTGCGCATTTCTTTTTTTTTTTTTTGTCATTGCAGTATTGACTCATTTGCAATTATTCTTGTGTAAATATTGTGCTGCCATTAAATTTTTTCTTTCAGAATTGTTATTTGCAATATTGCTACAGTTATCTCAGTGAAATATTCTGTGATTTCAGTTTTATATTTCTTGTTCTGTGCATAATATTTTATTTATTTTCTTTTTAGTGAATTGTTTTCCCAGTCCATTTTAATTTTGCACAAGATTTATTGATTCCATTTTATAATTTTCTGTTTGATTTATGATTTATTGTCGAATTTCTTTATTGAACTGAGAGTAAAGACAACTCACTGTGCCATTAATTCAATTTAAAGTAAATTTGAGTAAATTTGATTTGAGTAAAGTACAATTTCTCGTGATTTTCAAAGTGTTGCTTATCCAGTTGAGTGTTTTATGTGAGTTTTCCTTGCTCTACAGTGTGACTTATTTTTTTCTTTACTTATGCAGAATAGTTAAGCATTTTCTTCCCATTTAAGCTTACTGTGTCATTCTCTCTATTTTTCTTGCCCTTATGTCATTGAGTAAGTTCCCTGAGAAGATGTCCCAGTCACTTTTGTTTGCTCACTTAGTGTATCATGCCAGTCAAAGTCAATATGAATCAGTCCACAGTACCAATATCCCCATACTGCTCCGACCTCAATCAGACACTCACCACTTTAAAAAAATGGGTCAGTATCATAATCTTTGGATACCCTCTCTGCATGGACCCATCCCATCTGACTCTAAGTGAGCATATCATCAAGCCTAAAAGACTTAAAGGAAAATCCCAAATTATTGCCAGTTGGGTGGGTCCTGTGCCCCTCCCCCGGAATATCTGGGTGCATGGTTTACGTTTCCTAAACATCGAAGTGTACCTACCCCCTAAACGTAGGTGTTACAAATGCCAGCACTATGGCCATGTTGCAGTAGACTGTGGAATACTACATTCTTGGTGTGGTAAGTGTGCTGGGAAACATTCCACTAGAGAATGCACAGTAGGCCCTGACAGCCAAAAATTTAAATGTATTAACTGTAAAGAAGTTGGGGTTACAGTTTCCCACAAGGACTGCAGTCAGAACCCAAACAACCTTCGAGGTAAACCTGATAACAGTCCTTTAATGGTAACTGAGGATGGGGCCATCCAGTCTACCACAGCCAGATCTGAGACTGAACCTCTGCAAAGTGTGCAAGAACCCCACCTCACTGCAAACAATTCTGGTGATACCAGAATGCCATCACACACACCAGCTGTGGAGGAGCTAGCCATCCCTGCTAGCACATATGGAACTACTGGTCTGCCACTACAGATACCTATGGCTACACCTGAATATGGGGATGAGTTTGTCATTTCTCCCAATACACACAACTACAACAGTCAGACGGACACCACACAGGTAACCTCCCTGGAAATTGGAGATGAGTCAGATGCACAGGACCTACCTGCAATGAATGATGAAACAGAGAACACTAATGTAACCATGGTACCTGTTAAGGTGATAGGTGTTAAAGGAAGCACTAACCCAGAAGTGCCATCCTCCGGAGAGGCATTGGATTTGCCTGACCTTCCTCATATTATAACAAATTTCCAGAAAAAAATTGAGCATCTTGAACAGATCCTGACAAGTTTAATAAATATATGTAATCAGGATGATGCTCTTGAGCATGGTGATGATGTCAAAAGTGCAGCAATCTCCGTTCAGCTTCCAGCAATTTGTGAGAAAGAAGCCCATAACTCTTGCCTTCAAAAATTGCCTTATAACTGGCTGCCAAAATGCCGAAAAATGCTTAAAAATAAAGGTTCTGAGAATAAAGACGTACAAACTATGCTATTTGCTCTTAAGTGTCTGCACACTGCAGTCAAAGCATAATAGTTTTACCATCTTATGAGCAAGAGATTGTAATAACTCACTACAATGGATACATTACAAATCTTTTCATGGAACATTGCTTCCATCAGGAAGCGGTTGCCTGACTTACATCATATTAGTGCAACCAAGAATATTGATGTCATCTGTTTGCAGGAATGTAGATTGAAAGATGGAGCACCTCCACCAAACTTGCCAGGATATGCAGCTTATAACCTAAGGTCAACCAACTGTTGTGTGATGTATGTCAGAAAGAGCTTGCCACATTCACTCCTTTCCTTGCAGAGTCGAGTTAACATGCAGTATCATGGTGTCAAAGTATTTGCAGGCGATTTTTCCATAAACATTTTTAATCTCTATGCCCCAGCGAACCAGCTTCGACCTGATGCTTTACCAGATCGCATCAATAGTGAACCTACCATCATTCTTGGAGATTTTAATGCCAGACATAAGAATATTGGTGGGTCTATTACAAACACCAATGGAACTAAACTAGTGAGATTGCTGAATGAGCATGATAATGTTCGAATTGTGGGCACTACTGAGCCTACTCACATATATGGTGGCATACTAGATCTGTGTCTTGGATTTAATACATCATATACGATGCATGACTCTGTCATAGTTGATGATCTTCTATCTGATCACTTCCCAAGACTAACAACTGTCAATCTTGATCACATCTCCAGCAATCAAGGAGCTAAATACAGAAGGAGGAAACTTATTCTCAAACCAGAACACAGAGACAACTTTATTAACCACTTGGATCAATGGTATAAGAATTACGAGCCCACTGGCACACAAAAATTTAATGATGATTTAATTACCACTATTGAGAGTGTTCTCACAGATCAAGTGGGCAGGAATAGGAAACAAAGACCCTCCAAATAAATAACAATAAAAACCAATGTAAATACTATAATGATCCACAGCTGCGCAATCTAACACATGCAGCTAGGAGGATTGGTAAAGCATACCGTGAATGTAGAACCCCAGACCTGCTCAGAACGTTCCAAGCTGCACTAACAAATGCAGGGAATAGAAAGGAAGAACTTAGGCAACAGGAATGGGAACAGTTTGTTAGTGGATTAAATAGGTCCACCCCTTTGAGTTTGGCTTGGAAAGGTATAAATAAAATAACCAGGAAAAAGACTGGCAATGTTGCTCATCCCTTTCCTCTTGAAAAAGCAAATGACCTCATAAATGACTGGGCCAAAACATCCAGGCATGAAAGCCTTCCATCTCATATTAGAAAAAATTTAGAGAGTACTTCTGAAGAAATGTTGAAACTGATTAATTTTATGAGCCAAAATATTGATGAGAGTGATTGCCTCTTTACCGAGTATGAATTAGATAATGCATTAACCAAAGGTCGATCAACTGCTCCTGGAGAGGATGGTATAACCTATGATATTCTCAGAACTCTAAGGCACGTGCCTGATAACCCTTTGTTGGCACTGTATAATCTCAGTTACATTGAGGGCGTTCTTCCTACTTCCTGGACCAATAGTCTCATTGTGCCTATCCCTAAGCCCCAACAGCCTGATACATTTAGGCCGATCTCCTTAACTAGTTGTCTTTGCAAAACTTTTGAAAGAATGATGCTTAACAGATTGTACTACAGAATCAGACATCAACTTTCCCCCTACCTCTATGGGTTCATGAAAGGTAAAAGTGTGCAGAACTGTATTTCCACCTTTCTCACTGCACACACCTCTACTAGTTTTACCACTTTTCTTGATCTAAAATCTGCATTTGATATTGCAAACAGAACAGTTATACTACATGAACTAGCCAAAATGAATATTGGTGGTAGCTTACTCTGCTGGATAATAGGATACCTGTCAAATAGAGTATCCTCTGTCCTTTACCAAGGCTTCAGAAGTGATTCTAAAGAAATGTCTTTAGGTACACCGCAGGGAGGAGTTCTTAGTCCCATGCTATTTAATATTCTGATTAATGCTCTCCTAAATGCTCTACCTGCCTCACCTAAACATATAGCTATAAGCTATGCTGATGATATCATGATCCATACAACAGGGCATAAGAAGATGAATACCATTCTTAATGAAGTTCAAGCAATTTGTAATCGACTAGGCCTCATAATATCTTCCTCTAAAACAAAGATATTAACAAGCAAACGACATCCCCCACCCATCTATTTGCAGGGTGAAATCATTAGCTACGTTAAAACTTACAGATATCTTGGTGTAGATGTACCCTTTAACAAATCCACTATACCACAACTAAACAAGAAATGCAAAGCTAGGCTAAATGCTCTCAAAGCTGTTGCTGGCTACAATCCCAACTATGGTGCTAATGTGAGAATCGTGAGAATGATGTACATAGCCTATGTTAGGTCCTTAATTGATTATGCTGCTCCCATGTTGATATTAGCTAGAGAAAGTTCCCTCCGACCCTTGGAGTTAATGCAAAATGAAGCTCTCAGGACTATTCTTGGCTGTCCCAGATCTACAAAAGTTCTTAACATGAGGAAGGAGCTTGGTATTTCTAGAATCAGTGATAGGATTGTTGAAATGAACACTGTACTCGGTATTAGAATGTTGAGAAACGAACCAGACACTGTCACAGTGAATCTTACCAAGTGTCTGGAGGTAAATACACACAGATCTAAATGGATTGTGAAAACGTGCAATTGCATTAAGTTTTATAACCTGCATGAACTGTATCACTGTAGGCAACAAGAGCATTTCACCCCTCCATGGAAGATGTGTTCATTTAATATCACATACCTACAAGTCCCTCCCAAGAAGCTCATTGCTAGTAATCCCTTCCTTAAATCTCTTGTTAGAGCAACTGCTCAAGAAGAAATTTTTCGCCTAGCTGGTAGTAATAAGTTATCACAAGTTATATACACTGATGGATCTAAACAGGAGTCTTCTGGCAGGGCTGCATCTGCTCTTGTTGCCACCTCCCTAGTTAAGAACGATAATAAATTTGTTGAGTTAGGCATAAGAATTAACAACTGGGCGTCTACACTGCAAACTGAATTGTTTGCAATCCTAATGGCGCTAAAGCTAACCTATGACACTGAGCTTGACTCTATCATCATTACTGATTCTATGTCATCATTGAAGGCTCTTGGCTCATATAATGACTCCAACAACATGCTCATTGGGGAAGCCAGGTATAGATACTCAAAAATTAGGGACAAAGGAATTAATGTACAATTGCTATGGATCCCATCACACATTGGATTACTCCTTCATGATAAAGTTGATATGTTAGCCAAGAAGAGTATCCAGAAGGAGAACGTAGAATATAACTTTGGTATAACTGTGTCTAGCATTAGGAATAATATTAGGAGAGAAGTAAATAATGAAGATGATTGTTATAGGAATGCAGTTAGAAGCCTGAGTAGATCTATAACCCACTATGATAACATGAACGTAGATAAGTATGTTTATGGAGCAACTTGCAATGTGAACAGACTGACTGATGTTGTAGTGGCCAGGCTTAGGCTTGGTTACAAGTACTTCTGGCAGTTTGGGAGACACACAGATGATGATCAAACTAAATGTAAATTATGTGATCAGGCATATGGTCACTCTCTTGAACACTATGTGCTTAATTGTCCACTTATTGAGGAATACAGAGACAGACAGTATAATAACCTATGTGACATGTCAAGATATCTTATTAATGAAAATAAGATACCAGATATACTAAGCAAATTTCCTAAATTTGCTTGTAACAGATAAGTGAACTATAGATATGTAGATATAAATCCATATGTATTCCTGTTAACCCTTTGGGGCCTAGTTCCTAGGCCTTTTGTGTATCCATATGCTCTCGCGCTACCGTCCACAGGATGGATATGGGGTGCACAATAAACTAGCCACTTCGGTGGCAAAATCTAATCCCCATACTGACTGAAAGACAATACCTAGCTAGACAATATGTCCATTTTCACAGCTTGTATCTGAGATTTGTTAAGTGCTGCAGAATGTAAAGTTCAGATTAAGTTCCTATAGATCCGTGAATTATTAATGTAGCCAAACGGTCAGGCACTAGTAATACTGTCACTCCTGTCTGGAAACCAGCCACAATATCGTACACGCAGGATTGTGTACAGTTACCTTGGGTTTCAGAGGAACCTCAGATGACCCTGGGTGCTGAGACTACTATCCATGCGATGGTGACTTGTTCAAGTAGTCGCTCCTTCCAGGGGATGCTTTGTGAAGAATGTTTACTTGTAATGAGTTATGTCATCTCTTGCTGATGTCACAAGCCGTTGCAGAAAGACATTTCTGTGGCTAGAGTACTCACTTGAGTGTTGTTGTTGTTCCTTGTGTTCCAGATGGTGATACTATCCTCGTTGACAGTAATTCGTGCAATGTAAGAAGTTGTTTCTCGTGTAACTTTCACATGTTGTTAACGTTTGTAAGTGCAGTCTCTTTATAGTTGATACCTCGTGTCACTGTGTGCGACTCAGATTGAATATCAGTATTGTTGACTGTGTTCAGTTCTTTTCCCCTGTGCTTGCAGTGAGAGATAGTAGATCCGTTCTCCCTTGCTCATATTGCGTGTTATAGCGTTACTTTTTCTACCAGGGAGAGTCATCCACTCCACTGAGTTTGTTCATTTCTCCAGTAAGAAAGAACCGATCCCATGTGGTCTGGTGTGATTCAATTCCTGCTCCAGGAATATCTTATTCTGACTGTGAAGCCACCAGCACCCATTAGTGACTTTGTCATGAGTCAAGAATTACTGTACCGAACAGCCGAGTTGGGAACTCCAAGCAGAAGGGTATACCAATTAGTAATTCCACAGTCACTAGTGAATGTAACTCTACAGCTAGTTCATGATGCACCAGGTGTTGCACACCCTGGTATGGATCGTTCTGTGAAACAAGCCAGAATGAAATACTTTTGGCCACGTATGGCAACCGACATTTCCGAGTATGTTAAGAAATGTAGTGTCTGTATGCAGCATAAACGAAATGTCAATGGTCCTAACCCAATCCAGGTGTATCCAACTACCAGCGAACCATGGAAATGAGTTGCTCTTGATTTGTTAACCAATTTTAAATGTTCCCTCCAGGGTAACAAACATCTGTGTGTTATGGTAGACCATTTCACCAGATATTGTGAGTTAGTTTCTATTGCAGATAAGACTGCCAAGACAGTAGCTAAAGCATTTAAAGGACGCATTATCTGCAGACATGCCACCCCTAAGTCCCTAGTAACAGATAATGGAGGTGAATTCTGTAATAAGATACTTGAAAATTTGTGTACCTTGTACAAGATCTAGTCGACCATTGTTCCCCATCATCCTGCCAGTAATGGTTTGGCAGAACAAACAAATAAGAAAGTACTTGATGTTTTGAGAGCCACTATCAACCCCAATAGTGTAACTTGGGATGAAGTTATACCGGATGTTCAATGTGCTATAAATTCTGCTTACAATGCTTCTATAGGTGACACTCCACATTATGCATTGTATGGTGTAGACAAGCGTTTGCCTTATGAGTTGTTATATTCCACACCGAAACCCAATTATAACTCTGATGATTTCATAGCAACTCGAACCAGCATAGCTCAAAGTGTTTTTAGAAGAATCCGTGAAACACTTCATAAATCAACAGCAGAATTTACTAGAGTAACTAATAGCCGTGCTAAGCCGACCAAAGTTAAAGTGGGTTCGAGAGTAATGCTGACAAATTTCAACAAAACATCCGCAATGCCTAAGCTCGATCAAAAGTTTGTTGGCCCTTATCGAGTACTTGAACATATCAATGGCAATAAGTACAGTGGACCCCTGGTATTCGATATTAATCCGTTCCTGAGAGCTCATCAAATACCGAAAATATTGAAAAGCGAATAAATTTTCCTCATAAGAAATAATGGAAATCAAATTAATCCGTGCGAGACACCCAAAAGTATGAAAAAAAAATTTTACATGAAATATTAAGTTTAATGCAATAGAATAATTACAGTGACAATAACAATAGAATAATTGACACTTACCTTTAATGAAGATCTGGTGATGATTGATGGGATGGGAGGAGGGGAGAGGTGTTAGTGTTTAGAAGGAGAATCCCCTTCCATTAGGACTTGAGGTAGCAAGTCCTTTTCCGGGGTTACTTCCCTTCTTCTTTTAATGCCACTAGGACCAGCTTGAGTGTCACTAGACTTCTGTCGCATAACATATCTGTCCATAGTGGCCTGTACCTCCTGTTCCTTTATGACATTCCTAAAGTGTTTCACAACATTGTCAGTGTAATAGTCACCAGCACGGCTTGTAATAGCTGTGTGAGGGTGATTTTCATCAAAAAAGGTTTGCACTTTAAGCCACATTGCGCACATTTCCTTAATCTTTGAAGTAGGCAACTTCTTTAGTTTCTCTAACCCCTCCTCTGAAGCAGTTTCCTCAGGTGTGGCCTCTTGCTGTTGAAGATGATCTAGTAGCTCATCAGTGGTTAGTTCTTCATTGTCCTCCTCCATCAACTCTTCCACATCCTCCCCACTAACCTCCAACCCCAAGGACTTCCTTAATGCCACAATGGATTCCTCAACTGGCATAGGCTTCTCAGGGTTAGCCTCAAATCCTTCAAAATCCCTTTTGTCTACACATTCTGGCCACAGTTTTTTCCAAGCAGAGTTCAAGGTCCTCTTAGTCACTCCCTCCCAAGCCACACCTATAAGATTTATACAATTGAGGATATTAAAGTGATCCTTCCAAAACTCTTTTAGAGTTAGTTCAGTTTCTGTGGTCACTACAAAGCACTTTTGAAACATAGCTTTTGTGTACAGTTTCTTGAAGTTGGAAATGACCTGCTGATCCATGGGCTGCAGGAGAGGAGTGGTATTAGGAGGCAAAAACTTGACCTTAATGAAGCTCATGTCCCCAGAAAGTCGCTCTGCCAAGTCTGTAGGATGACCAGGGGCATTGTCTAATACCAGGAGGCACTTAAGGTCTAATTTCTTTTCAATTAGGTAATTTTTCAGAGTGGGGGCATATGCATGGTATAACCAGTCATAGAAAAAGTCCCTAGTGACCCATGCCTTACTGTTTGCCCTCCAAAGCACACACAAATTAGCCTTAAGGACATTGTTTTTCCTGAACACTCTGGGAGTTTCAGAGTGATACACCAATAAAGGCTTCACTTTGCAATCATAACTAGCATTGGCACACATCAACAGAGTAAGCCTGCCTTTCATAGGCTTATGTCCTGGGAATGCCTTTTCCTCCTGAGTAACATAGGTCCTGCTTGGCATTTTCTTCCAAAACAGGCCTGTTTCGTCGCAATTAAACACTTGTTCAGGTTTCAAGTCTTCACTGTCTATGTAATCCTTGAATTTCTTCACATATTTTTCAGCTGCTTTTTGGTCCGAACTGGCAGCCTCACCATGCCTTATTCCTATCTTCCCTAGCACCAACAATGGAGCTCCCACCAGTTGTTTTTGGTAATATATCCTCACTAGCAATAGTGAGGACATATTACCAAAAACAACTGGTGGGAGCCCCATTGTTGGTGCTAGGGAGGATAGGAATAAGACAGGTATACATGCACCAACAGGGAATACAGTCACAGAAACCCAAGGCAAACGGAAACCAAGCCTGTGCACATACTATGCACTTGGTATCTGCAGACATGGGAAATCTGGAAAAACAGATGGGACGTGCAACTATGACCACCCTAGAAAATGCCGTGCCCATATGACAACAGGAAAATGCAAACTCCCTTCCTGTAAGCTTTTTCACCCTGAAATGTGTACCTCTTCAGTACAGGAAAGACTGTGCTATAACTTAAATTGCCAGGCACACCATCTAAAGGGGAAAAAAACATACAAAACATCCAGGCCATGGGAAAACCTGGGTAGCCACAGCCACTCAAGAGGGAGAGGTTTTTTAGTGCCAGGAAGGAAAAAAAACTGGCAGGAAATGGCAGAAATCGTACAAATCCAGTCATTCCTGGAGTGGAACCACAGTCGATGGCCTCCACTCCAAACCAACAGATACAGATACTAATGCCGGAAAAAAAATCCCACCCCCCCAGTACCAACAATACCACCAGTCCGATGACATTCTTCTTTGCAAATATACAGGGTCTAAAGCCAGCAACAAACAATAAAATACCGTTCATCCGTGGACTGCTTGCAGAGGCAAAGGCAATGTTCACGGCTTTCACAGAGACCCACATAAAGGATCACTTGGACAACGAAATATGGATCCCAGGTTACAACCTATACAGATGTGACAGAGTGAACAGGCAAAAGGGGGGGGGTTGGCCTGTACATTGCAGAGTCATTTGTTTGCACAGAACTGCTTAATGCCTCAAATAATGTAGTGGAAGTTTTAGCAGTAAAGATCGAGAACCAAAACCTAGTCATTGTGGTAGTCTACAAGCCTCCGGATGCAACATACCAGCAATTCCAGGAACAGCTGTTAAAAATTGACCACTGTCTGGAAAATCTTCCAGCTCCAGCACCCAACATCTTGCTCCTGGGGAATTTCAGCTTAAGGCACCTAAAATGGAGGAATATAGCAAATAATATTGTTGCAGTAATAACACCAGGAGGCAGCTCTGATGAAAACTCACACTCACACGAGCTTTTAAATCTCTGCACAAAATTCAATTTAAACCAGCAAATAATAGAGCCTACTAGACTGGAGAATACAATAGACCTCATTTTCACTAACAATGATGATCTGATACGAAATGTCACCATATCAAAAACAATATACTAAGATCACAACATAATTGAGGTTCAGACATGTATGCTCGGAGCCCCAGACCGACATAATGAGATTAGTCACGAGGGAGCATTCACCAAACTCAACTTCAACAACAAAAACATAAAGTGGGACCAAGTAAACTAAGTCCTAACCGATATAAGCTGGGAAGATATACTAAGCCTGCTAGTGTACTCGCATATAATCTAGTGATATTGATGATAAAGGCTAAAGTGTCATTTGAAAACAGGTGAATTTGTAAATGAAGTGATAAGCCTATAGAGGAAGGTGCCAGAAGTCGCCAGAAACTTACCACAGGTCAGCTGTTTTTAATAATCTTACTGGCCTGCTAGTGTACTCCAGGTAAACTCCAGGTAAACTCCAGGTATAATCTAGTGATACCAGTGAATAGCAGAATACAGTGTTGTAGTAGCAACTAACCAGTATTATAATGGTACTTAGTGGAGTGGAGTGACTTTCATTAGTCTCTTTTCTTGAAATACGAGACGTTACTGTGAATTTCATATAACCTGTAGTTACCAGCGGTCGCAATATACACAACGAGAAGCAATTATTACTACAGAAAAAGCGTCCTTCCTCCAAAATTTGCACCAGTCAACTATAGTGATAATATAGCATTTATTGTGGTGGAGACGGAAAAAAAAAAAAAAATAGAAAAGCCAGATACAGCGATTGATAAACAAGGAGGTGACCGTTCGTCATTGTAGGAGCTGCCAGATATCACCGGCTCTTCAACACGCAAGTTATACTTTTGTATCAGTCAAATCACATATTACTCGGGTAGATAATTTCCAGTAGATCCTTCATGTGTTAGCTCAAATCACCGACCAGTATGTTTTAAATAAGTGACCCACTGATCAGAGCAGATCGACTGGTCCGGACCCTTGACTGGTCCGAACCCTTGACTGGTCCGAACCCGGGACTGGTTTCAAACAGTTTCGTTGGACAATAAAGCAGACTGTAAACGGATGGGTTTGTAGGCGCCCTTATAAACACAAACATTAAAAATCAGGAACGTGACGGTAAGCTGTCCAATATACAAAAAGAGTTAGAAACAGAAATACAAATAGCTAGAGCTTCATTTAAGGTTATTAATATAATATTCAAGAGGTTGCTAGTAGAATTGCAGTAAATCAACCATTCAAATCATTATGAAGCTGTGTGTAGTCTGTGGTCAGTCAAACAAACGGGCTTCCACATGGATAAACTGTCATTTTTGTGGAAATTGGTGTCACGCCCCTTGTGCAGATATCCCAGAACTAGCTACAAGCAGTATTAAAACAGAGAAGTGTTTCTGGGTATGCCCAAATGAGGAAAATCTGTGGACTAAAATCACAAGGCAGCGGCAGCAGCAGCGGCAGCGGCAGCGTTAGCGTCAACAAGAACCTTGTCCTCTATTTTTACTTCTACCTGAGGTTCCCAGCAGCCCAGTGATGACCTAATCAAGACCCGCATAACACTAACATGTGTGGATACCCAGAATGATATAAAGCAACTGCAGAAATCACCCAAAAGTTCACAAATTACCGACTAATAGGACTCGTTCTAGCAACTTCTACCCCGCTGCCACTGAAGTGATACTCCACAACATTCACCCAACACCCATCGCCTACTATTCACCAGAAGCCACAGCCAATGGACAAGGGTCAGAACAATAAAAGAAGATCCAGTAACCAGCTAAGGACTCCTAACATCAAAGGTGAGAGCAGTAATAGCACGAGGAAAACTTGTGGTACTGCCAGCCAGGACACAACCCTCATCACCCACCGACACCATCACAACACACGACAGACGACAACAAACATGGCCGCCGCTACACTCCAAGATAACCCCTTCCCAGTATTTGATGTCAAGAAGATCACCGACCCAGAAATAGCTAAACTCCTTATGATTCAGAACCAAACGATCACCAAACTAACTCAAGAAATGCAGGAACTAAAGGCTAGCAATGCAGATTACCTCAACAAGATCACTGCTCTAGAACATAAACTAGACACTCTAGAACAACAAAGCAACACCCACACCCGGTCCCTAGACACCATCAACACTTTAAAAGACCAAGTCACCCTACTTACAACCAACATTACAGAGGAAAGATCAAGAGTGGACCAACAACTTGCAAATGTCATAATCAACTTCCAAGACCATAATGACCAACAGCAGCTATCTGACGCTGTTGTAGTTAACAGCAAACATCTCCCACCCACAGTCACCCAAGACACCTGCATGGAGACCACCCTACAGCTTATCAAGGACCACCTTCGCCTTAACATACGTAGTGATGAATTAAAGGATTGCAAACTGATGGGCTATCATGCAGGTAAAAAAACAGTGCTGTTAAAATTCCAAAATAGCTTACAAAGAAACAACCTACTAAAAACATCTATTACTATGAAAACTGATGTTTACGTCAATGAGTGCCTTACCAAAATGAGACAAAACCTTCTTTATCGGCTAAGAAAACTGCGCTATGCCCAAAAAATCCACCAGTGCTTTGTGAGGGATAGAAAAATAGCAGTTAGGAAACAGCCCACTGGAAAGAGATACTTCATCTCCACAGAACATGACCTTAAAACATTCCTAAGTGAGGCTGGACTAACAGAATCAGAGTAAAGTGCAGATAATACCCATAGTCCACCGTTAGTGTTATATTGTCATATTGTCATAAATTTGTGCCCCCCTAAAATTCTAATACTCCAACTACTTTTAATTGTCATTGTTGTACTCAACGACCATTCTACCTCATAATCTTAATTGTATTAAATATCTACAGAATCTATCTCCTTTATTACAACTTACCACATCACTGTTCCATCTTATTCTTTTATAAACTAACCATAACTTGTCTTCAATAATTCTACCTCACTTTAAAAAATACTCAATTGCCCAATTTTATTCTAAATCCCTATTATTGCCCAATTTTACTTTAAACTATATTGATCAAACTTATTGTAAACTCTTTTATTGACCATTTTTATTCCATACTTTTTTAACCTAGTATTTTCAACTACAACTTTTATATCATCCTATCTACCATCTTACTAGCATATTATAACCAAGTCATTGCCATTTTTATTTTTATCAATTCGTTTGTTTTTATTATTATTTTGCTACCTTAATTTTATCCTGTCAATTTAAATCTAATTATACTCTAATTCTTGTAAACAACTTATATAAGACCTCAGTGCAATTACAATTGAGAGTCTTGTTCCTTCATTATATTATTAGATTAATCAGTTTTACTCTAGCTCATTCTAGCTCAATACATAGTCAATACCAAATTCACTATACTAGACCATAGTGCAATTACTAGTGAGAGACTGGTGCTATTTGTAATTTGTATTTTTATATTATTAGACTAAAGTTGTTGTACTATAGCTCTTTCTACCAAATTCACTATATTAGAACATAGTGCAAATACTAGTGAGAGACTGGTGCTACTTTTAATTTGTATTTTTTAATTTGTATTTTTATATTATTAGATTAAATTCAGTTGTACCATAGCTCATTCTACCTCAAGGCATAGTCAATACCAAATTCACTATATTAGACCACAGTGCAATTACTAGTGAGAGAATAGTGCTATTTTTAATTTGTACTTTTATATTATTAGATTAAACCTATTGTACTTTAGCTCACTCTAGCTCAAAAACAGAGACTCCACAAAAGTCATTATTAGACCTTAGTGCAATTACAAGTGAGAGTCTTGTTCTATTTTTAATTTGTATTTTTATATTACTAGTTTATACCTAGTTGTACTTTAGTTCATTCCAGCACAACACACAGACAACATCAACTTCATTATGTGTAGTAGTGACTATACCCTACATGACCAAAATACTCTAGCTATATACTTGTCCAAACTTCCAACCACTACAGATATCAGTAGTAGAACTCAACACACAACACAGGATAAAAATAACCATAATTTTAAACCTAGAAGATGATTTATCACGTTGACCCTGATCTAAACCTCCATAATCTGACACCCAATCAAAACCTATTGGAAAGTAACTGCCTTTATTACACAGCATCACAAGCCACCACTATACTAAACAATGCTAAAAGTCTATCAGTACTAAACTACAACATCAGGTCCTTAAGCAAACACTATGATGACCTCCTAGCACTCCTTGAATCACTAAAGACACCCTTCTCCTGCATTATTCTTACTGAGACCTGGCTTAAGCAGGACACAATAGATATCTACCCTCTACCAGGATACACAGCAATTCACAACTGCAGAACAAACCAAGTTGGGGGTGGTATTGCAATCTATTACTCTAACCAATTATCTTGTCTTAGCACCACTTGCTTTAGTGATGAATATGGGGAATACATTTTTGCTAATTTTACTGTAAAAAACCTTAAGACGCCTATAACAATTGGTGCCATTTACCGGATACCTCACACAAACATCCCAAATTTCAGTGAGAAATTAAAGTCACTAATAACAAACAGACAAATGAATAAGCACCACCTTCTCTTAGCTGGAGACTTCAACATCAACCTTGGCTTACTAGATGATCAGCCTGTAACTGATTTCATCAACAATATGAACAACACACTTCTCATACCAACAATAACTAAACCAACCAGGCTCACTGAGACAAGTGCAACCATAATAGACCACATATGGACCAATATACTAGCCCCCCTTAAATCAGGGATAATCACAGATAGCACTACAGACCACTACCCTACCTTCCTCCTGACAAACATTAGTAAACCACCACTTGAATACAACAAAGTCTCATTTAGACTCCATGATGAGGCCTCAGTAAGGAAGTTCACAGCTGACCTAGAGACTGTTGATTGGCCTACAGAATTCTCCAAGGCCAATGGTATTGATGACTGGACAGACATCTTTCTTAACAAATTACTTAGACTATACAACAAACATTGTCCTATAAAAACAAAACAGATCACAAACAAATGGCTTGGTTGCCCATGGCTAACCAGCACCATTCTGAAATCCATTGACAAGAAACACCAATATGAAAAGCAATATAGACAGGGGTTAATACACAAAGATATTCTTAAACACTATTCATCAGCTCTCACCAAAGTAATAAAAAAAGCCAAACAACTATACTACTCCAGTAGATTCACAGACACTAGAGGAGATATAAAAAAGACCTGGAAAACACTCTCTCAGATTCTAGGGACCCACAAACTGAGAAAAACCAAGAATATTGTCCTAACTAAACCTAATGAAACACCACTACATCCCACTGACACAGCTAACAAGATAAACGACTTCTTCTCAAACATAGGATCTAATCTCGCCAGTAAAATCCCACATACCAATGCCCATGCCGGGGACTACCTAGATGGAAATTTCCCTAATTCCTTCTATCTTGCACCAACTGAGCCCACGGAAGTCATTGAGATCATAAAGTCACTTAAAAATAACTTGGGGAATCTGTCTCATGTCCCACCATTACTGTACAAGTGAGCAGCCCATGTCCTTTCGCATGCTATTTCATTACTTTTTAACAAGTCAATAGAGACTAGCACCTTCCCGAAACTACTCAAGATGGCAAGGGTTACACCAATACATAAAGGTGGTGACCCTACAGACTTAAACAACTATAGGCCAATATCTAACTTACCATTGCTATCCAAAATCTTTGAGAAACTTGTGCACAGGAGACTGTATTCATTTATAACGGCTCAAAACATACTCAACCCCTGCCAGTTTGGATTCAGGAAAAATAAAAGCACTAATGATGCAATCATAAAAATGCTAGATCTGCTTTACACAGCACTGGAAAATAAGGAATATCCACTAGGAATTTTTATTGACCTAAGAAAAGCTTTTGACACAGTAAACCACGAAATCCTACTCCACAAACTTGACCACTACGGTATAAGAGGCCATGCGCTTGCTTATTTCAAATCTTACATTACTAATAGGCATCAGTACGTCACCATTAAAGACACAGCATCAGCAACACGGCCACTTGATACTGGAGTTCCGCAGGGAAGTGTCCTTGGTCCCCTGCTCTTCCTCATATACATCAATGACCTACCAAACGTATCCCAACACCTAAAACCCATTCTCTTTGCTGATGACACGACTTATGTCATCTCTCACCCTAATCTTGCCACCCTTAACACCATTGTGAATGAGGAGCTGATTAAAATATCGACTTGGATGACAGCCAACAAACTTACGCTTAACACTGACAAAACTTACTATATTATGTTTGGTAGCAGAGCAGGAGATGCACAAATTAACATTAAGATTGACAACACTCTAATTACCAGAAATAATGGGGGAAAATTCTTAGGCTTATACCTTGACAATAACCTGAATTTCAGCACCCATATCCAGCATATAGCCAAAAAAGTATCCAAAACGGTTGGGATCCTCTCCAAGATACGATACTACGTGCCGCAAAATGCCCTTCTCACACTATACCACTCACTTATTTATCCATACCTCACCTATGCTATTTGTGCTTGGGGATCAACTGCAGCAACACACCTAAAGCCAATAATAACCCAACAAAAAGCTGCAGTAAGAATAATCACTAAATCCCATCCCTGGCAGCACACCCCCCCACTCTTCAAAGATCTAAACTTACTCCCAGTTCAGTACATCCACACTTACTACTGTGCAATCTATATCTACAGGGCCTTAAACTCTAATATCAACCTTGACCTTAAACGCTTTCTTGATAGTTGTGACAGAACCCACAGGCATAACACCAGAAACAAACATCTCTACGACATTCCCCGTGTCCGACTAAACCTTTACAAAAATTCAATGTATGTCAAAGGCCCTAAAATCTGGAATACCCTACCTGAGAACTCTAGAACTGCAGACACATTCATCACATTCAAAACTACCATTAGAAAACATCTTATCTCCCTGATACACCCCGTCAACTAACTTCACGAATACCACCTGGTGGTTCACACTTACACTCGCACACTCATTTGACCATAAACAGTAATATTAATCTCAGTCTTAATATAATGAATCCTGTGATACTCCAATACTGAAACTATATACTGTGCCAAAACAAAAGCATTCACACTGCTAAACTCACAAAATAGTATTTGTAGTGATACTGGTCCTTGGGGAGCAGCAGCAGGATAATACTGCACCACCTCTAGGGGCCCTTAACAACAACAACAGTTTGGTGTGTGTCATGGGCACCAACACATGGTGTGTGATTCTCTCCTACTTTATCCATTTATCAGCGATGCAGATTACATGGTGAGTTTAAATATGTGGCCTGTAGTTATAACTTTTCTCTTGACATATGCAAGACATCACCATCCCTGTAGAAGCCATTATTAGATGTACTAGTCATTATATTTTGTTGTTGCAGAAGTACTATGAAGATTCTATGTTCAATAAAGCCTAGAGATAAGGCCTGTGTTTCTATCACAACAATTTATTGAACATAGAATCCTGGGCTACCTGGTGGTGATCCTGCGCTAGACTACATCACAACATGGAGCGTTTACTGAAACCTGAGAGGCTAGACTGTGACCCCAGCTTATCAACGGCTGCTCAGGAATGGAAGCACTGGTTTAAGACTTTCGAAAACTTCTTGGGAGCCCTTCCTAAAGAAGATCTAGATAAACTAAGTCTGCTCATCAATTTTGTGTCACCTAAGATATATGAGGCTATTTCTGAGTGTAATACCTACGAAGATGCTATCAAAACCCTCAAGTCTCAGTATATTAAACCTACAAATGAAATCTTTGCACGCTATCGCCTTGCAACTCGCCGCCAGCAGATTGATGAGTCCTTAGAGGAATACTTTCAAGCACTGAAAATTTTAGGTAAGGACTGTCACTTCCAAGCAGTGACAGCTGCTCAGTATTGTGAAGAGTCCATCAGGGATGCTTTTATCAGTGGCCTGCAATCACCAATAATAAGGCAGCGTTTATTGGAGAATAAAACTCTCGACTTAGCCGCTGCCTTTGACCAGGCAAGAGCTCTAGATTCAGCCCAGAAGAATTCTGAAGTATACAGTACCACTCAGCCTTCTCGAGTGGTAAGTGCTGCAATTCCTGACCAAGACTCTTGCAATGAAGTTACTGGGGAACCTGCCTCAGTGACAGCAGCAGCAGGTACGGTGTGTTTCTTTTGTGGTTTTTCAAGACATCCACGTCCAAAGTGTCCTGCTCGTGAAGCAATGTGCCATAAATGCCACAAGAAAGGTCACTTTGCTAAAGTATGTCGTGCTAATGCATCAACAAGAGCTAGTGCCTCCACACATTCCAGTGATCATGCGACTCTAGCAACAGTGACTTCTGCGGCTACTCCAAATTCACTGTCAAAGGCAGTTGTG
The DNA here is from genome assembly GCF_038502225.1 of Cherax quadricarinatus. NCBI lineage: Eukaryota > Metazoa > Arthropoda > Malacostraca > Decapoda > Parastacidae > Cherax > Cherax quadricarinatus. The sequence goes on along the minus strand of NC_091351.1, from coordinate 26,328,022 downwards.
AAAGTATTCATCAAAGGAACAGAAGTAGATGGTCTTATTGATAGTGGCAGCTCAGAGAGTTTCATCAACCTTGACTTAGTTAAACGGCTCTCCTTGACTCTACATCACTCATCAGGTACCGTTTCCATGGCATCAACATCTCTCTCTATTCAGACCTTAGGGTTTTGTAAGGTAAATCTCAGAGTTAATGGAAAGGATTATCAAGATGTACATTTAGCTATTCTGCCACAACTGTGCTCTGATGTTATCCTTGGTCAGGACTTTCAGAAGCTGCATGGTAGTGTCACCTTAACATATGGAGGTGAACTGCCTCCTCTTGTTGTCTGTGGACTTAGCACTTTAAGGGTAGACCCACCAAAGCTGTTTGCAAATCTTACCGCGGATTGCCATCCTATATCAGCTAAGTCACGCCGCTATTCTTATGAGGATCGGATGTTCATTGAGAAAGAAACTCAGAGGCTGCTGAAGGAGGGTATTATAGAACCGAGTGATTCCCCTTGGCGTGCACAGGTTGTTGTTGTTAAAGATGGTTATAGGAAACGGAGACTGGCTATCGATTACTCTGAGACAATCAACAAATTTACACTTCTTGATGGGTACCCTCTACCTCGAATTGACGATACAGTGAACAAAATTGCTCAGTACTACGTGTTTAGCACAATTGATCTGCAGAGTGCCTATCATCAAGTCCCTATAAGGAATGAAGATAAACCATACACAGCGTTTCAGGCTAGTGATGGCCTGTATCAGTTTACCAGAGTCCCTTTTGGAGTCACCAATGGGGTAGCCTGCTTCCAACGAATTATGGATTCACTCATTCAGGAAGAGCAACTCATGGGAACCTACGCGTATTTAGATAATGTTACCATTTGTGGCAAGACCCAGGAGGAACATGATGCAAACCTTGATAAGTTTTTGGAAGCCGCCAAGAAGAAAAATATCAGTTACAATGAGGAAAAGTGCACTTTTTCAACTAAAAGGCTTAGCATCCTTGGTTATGTAGTGGAAGGAGGTTCAATATTCCCAGACCCTGAACGACTACGACCTCTACGGGAACTTCCAATGCCTCAAGACAAAAAGTCACTCCGAAGAACTCTTGGTCTCTTTGCTTATTACTCACAATGGATCTACAACTATTCAAGTAAAGTCCGCCCATTGAGTGCTACCACATTTCCTGTGACAAAGGACGCAGAAGCCGCTTTCCATACTCTCAAACAGGACATTGAAAACTCAGTAGTTCAAGCCATTGATGAGTCCCTACCATTCGAAGTGGAAACGGATGCATCTGACATTGCCATTGCTGCAGTCTTATCTCAGGCAGGACGACCAGTAGCCTTCTTTTCGAGAACTTTTCAAGGATCAGAGAAATGTTATGCTGCTGTAGAAAAGGAAGCCCAGGCCATCATAGAAGCAGTTCGCCACTGGAGGCATTATTTAACTGGTAGACATTTCACCATAAGGACTGACCAACGGTCCGTGATGTATATGTTCGACAAGAGGCACAAAAGTAGGATAAAGAATGACAAGATATTACGCTGGAGGATGGAACTATCGTGTTATGACTTTGATATTCTGTACCGACCGGGTCAAGAGAACATCTCACCTGATGCATTCTCTAGGTCCCACTGTGGAGCAGCATGTCATGATTTGCAATCACTCTCAGCTCTCCACAAGGCTTTGTGTCACCCAGGAGTTACACGCCTGTACCATTTTGTCAAATCAAAGAACATGCCCTACTCAGTGGAAGATGTGCGACAAGTGATCAGAGCATGCAGAGTATGTGCAGAGTGCAAGCCAAACTTTCATCAGCCAGAGAAGACTCATCTCATAAAATCCACCCAGCCTTTCGAAAGATTGAATATAGATTTCAAAGGACCTCTACCAAGCACAAATCAGAATAGGTATTTCCTTAACATAGTAGATGAATATTCAAGGTTTCCCTTTGTATTCCCCTGTGCAAATATGGCTGCTTCAACTGTTATTAGTTGTCTTTCACAGTTGTTCTCTATTTTTGGTATGCCAGCTTATATCCATTCAGACAGGGGATCCTCGTTCATGAGTAACGAACTTCAGGAGTTTTTGGCTAGCAAAGGTATTGCCTGCAGCAGAACAACAAGCTACAACCCTCAAGGCAATGGTCAAGTGGAGCGGTTCAATGGTACTATATGGAAGGCAGTTACAATGACATTAAAGTCGCGCAATCTACCTGTTCAACACTGGCAAACTGTCCTACCTGATGCTCTTCACTCTATTAGATCACTGCTGTGCACAGCTACTAATGCAACCCCTCATGAAAGACTCCTCAACTATTCACGTCGTTCCTCTACGGGAGCCTCCGTGCCCACTTGGTTATGTCATCCTGGACCCGTTCTCCTGAAGAGTCACCGTAGGATGAACAAGACGGATCCTTTAGTGGAAGAGGTAGAGCTCCTGCAAGCTAATCCACATTACGCCCACATTCGCTACCAAAATGGTGAAGAGACTACAGTATCTACAAGACATTTAGCCCCAGTTGAAATCCCTATTAGTGTGGAATCTCAAGATACACCAATAGATGTGAAAGATGCTTCGTTTTCTCCTGGAAAGCCCCTTGAGACTACCCCTATGGAAATAGAGGATTCTGCTCCAGCAGTTAATCAAACCCCGCTGGAAAATATCGAACCTGGTGAAGAGGCTCAAGGGCTACGAAGGTCGGGACGTGTACGTCGCCCACCTAACAGTTTGGGAGATTACTGTCTCTGATATTTTAGAAGGGGGAGATTGTAGTGATACTGGTCCTGTGGGGAGCAGCAGCAGGATAATACTGCACCACCTCTAGGGGCCCTTAACAACAACAACAGTTTGGTGTGTGTCATGGGCACCAACACATGGTGTGTGATTCTCTCCTACTTTATCCATTTATCAGCGATGCAGATTACATGGTGAGTTTAAATATGTGGCCTGTAGTTATAACTTTTCTCTTGACATATGCAAGACATCACCATCCCTGTAGAAGCCATTATTAGATGTACTAGTCATTATATTTTGTTGTTGCAGAAGTACTATGAAGATTCTATGTTCAATAAAGCCTAGAGATAAGGCCTGTGTTTCTATCACAACAATGTTAAACCAAACAATAACCAAATTTCTGTAAACTCAACATTGTAATCCTTATAGAGAATAAACTTTGAATTTGAATTTGAAAAAAGAGGACAACATCAAAGCTGCTTTCATAGAAAACCTGGAAGCTTTCTACAACAGATGGGAACATAAAAAGTCTGGGCTGAATGGTACTGCCCTTGATACTGGCCATGTAGTCACAAACTGTAAGGCTGGAGGTGATGTCCTGGGAGACAGTAATAGTAAAGCTGGAGGTGCTGTCCTGGGAGACAGTAATGGTGAAGCTGGAGGTGCTGTCCTGGGAGACAGAAATGGTGAAGCTGGAGATACTGTCCTGGGAGACAGTAATGGTGAAGCTGGAGATTTTGTCCAGGTAGTCGGGAATTATACGCAGGAAGGAATACATATAAATGACCTCATAGGGGACAGGAGCCATAGTAGGGAAACAAGTGTAGTCAAAGATAAGATAAAACCAATATTGCAAACTAGAAATACCGCAGGAAATAGCAAACAAGAGGACTCCAATAGCAATAGTGAGGATAAATTACCAAAAACAACTGGTGGGAGCTCCATTGTTGGTGCTAGGGAGGATAGAAGTAAGACAGGGAAACATGCACCAACAGGGAATACAGTCACAGAAACCCAAGGCAAGCGGAAACCAAGCCTGTGCACATACTATGCACTTGGTATCTGCTGGCATGGGAAATCTGGAAAAACAGATGGGACGTGCAACTATGACCACCCTAGAAAATGCCATGCCCATATGACAACAGGAAAATGCAAACTCCCTTCCTGTAAGCTTTTTCACCCTGAAATGTGTACCTCTTCAGTACAGGAAAGACTGTGCTATAACTTAAATTGCCAGGCATACCATCTAAAGGGGACAAAAAGATACAAAACATCCAGGCCATGGGAAAACCTGGGTAGCCACAGCCACTCAAGAGGGAGAGGTTTTTTAGTGCCAGGAAGGAAAAAAAACTGGCAGGAAATGGCAGAAATCGTACACCAAATCCAGTCATTCCTGGAGTGGAACCACAGTCGATGGCCTCCACTCCAAACCAACAGATACAGATACTAATGCCGGAAAAAAAATCCCCCCCCAGTACCAACAATACCACCAGTTCGATAACATTCTTCTTTGCAAATATACAGGGTCTAAAGCCAGCAACAAACAACAAAATACCTTTCATCCGTGGACTGCTTGCAGAGGCAAAGGCAATGTTCGCGGCTTTCACTGAGACCCACATAAAGGATCACTTGGACAATGAAATATGGATCCCAGGTTACAACCTATACAGATGTGACAGAGTGAACAGGCAAAAGGGGAGGGTTGGCCTGTACATTGCAGAGTCACTTGTTTGCACAGAACTACTTAATGCCTCAAATGACGTAGTGGAAGTTTTAGCAGTAAAGGTCGAGAACCAAAACCTAGTCATTGTGGTAGTCTACAAGCCTCCGGATGCAACATCCCAGCAATTCCAGGAACAGCTGTTAAAAATTGACCACTGTCTGGAAAATCTTCCAGCTCCTGCACCCAACATCTTGCTCCTGGGGGATTTCAACTTAAGGCACCTAAAATGGAGGAATATAGCAAATAATATTGTTGCAGTAATAACACCAGGAGGCAGCTCTGATGAAAACTCACACTCACACGAGCTTTTAAATCTCTGCACAAAATTCAATTTAAACCAGCAAATAATAGAGCCTACTAGACTGGAGAATACACAGTGTCTTCCATTGCAGACACTGCAAGGCTCCAGGCGGACATCAACCAAATCTTTCAGTGGGCTGCAGAAAACAATATGAAGTTCAACGATGAGAAATTTCAATTACTCAGATATGGTAAACATGAGGAAATTAAATCTTCATCAGAGTACAAAGCAAATTCTGGCCACAAGGTGGAGCGAGGCACCAACGTCAGGGACCTGGGAGTGATTATGTCGGAGGATCTCACCTTCAAGGACCATAACATTGTATCAATCGCATCTGCTAGAAAAATGACAGGATGGATAATGAGAACCTTCAAAACTAGGGAGGCCAAGCCCATGATGACACTCTTCAGGTCACTTGTTCTATCTAGGCTGGAATATTGCTGCACTCTAACAGCACCTTTCAAGGCAGGTGAAATTGCCGACCTAGAAAATGTACAGAGAACTTTCACGGCGCGCATAACGGAGATAAAACACCTCAATTACTGGGAGCGCTTGAGGTTTCTAAACCTGTATTCCCTGGAACGCAGGAGGGAGAGATACATGATTATATACACCTGGAAAATCCTAGAGGGACTAGTACCGAACTTGCACACGAAAATCACTCACTACGAAAGCAAAAGACTTGGCAGACGATGCACCATCCCCCCAATGAAAAGCAGGGGTGTCACTAGCACGTTAAGAGACCATACAATAAGTGTCAGGGGACCAAGACTGTTCAACTGCCTCCCAGCACACATAAGGGGGATTACCAACAGACCCCTGGCAGTCTTCAAGCTGGCACTGGACAAGCACCTAAAGGCAGTTCCTGATCAGCCGGGCTGTGGCTCGTACGTTGGTTTGCGTGCAGCCAGCAGCAACAGCCTGGTTGATCAGGCGCTGATCCACCAGGAGGCCTGGTCACAGACCGGGCCGCGGGGGCGTTGACCCCCGAAACTCTCTCCAGGTAAACTCCAGGTAAACTCCAGACCTCATATTCACTAACAATGATGATCTGATAAGAAATGTCACCATATCAAAAACAATATACTCAGATCACAACATAATTGAGGTTCAGACATGTATGCGAGGAGCCCCAGACCGACAAAATGAGACTAGTCACGAGGGAGCATTCACCAAATTCAACTTCAATAACAAAAACATAAAGTGGGACCAAGTAAACCAAGTCCTAACCGATATAAGCTGGGAAGATATACTAAGCAACACAGACCCCAACTTATGCCTAGAACAGATTAACTCGGTGGCACTCGATGTATGCACAAGGCTTATTCCTCTAAGAAAAAGGAGGAGTAGATGTAAAACAGAAAGAGACAGGCGCTCCCTTTACAGGCGATGGAAAAGAATAACAGAGTGGCTAAAAGAGGTCAATATATCTGAAATGCGTAGGGAGACACTGGTCAGAGAAATAGCAAGCATCGAACTTAAGCTAAAAGAATCCTTTAGGAGTCAGGAATCGCGGGAAGAACTAAAAGCCATAAATGAAATCGAAAGAAACCCAAAGTATTTCTTCTCCTATGCCAAATCAAAATCGAGAACAACATCCAGTATTGGGCCCCTACTTAAACAAGATGGGTCCTACACAGATGACAGCAAGGAAATGAGTGAGCTACTCAAATCCCAATATGACTCAGTTTTTAGCGAGCCGCTAACCAGACTGAGAGTCGAAGATCAAAATGATTTTTTTATGAGAGCCACAAAATTTGATTAACACAACCCTATCCGATGTTATCCTGACGCCAAATGACTTCGAACAGGCGATAAATGACATGCCCATGCACTCTGCCCCAGGGCCAGACTCATGGAACTCTGTGTTCATCAAGAACTGCAAGAAGCCCCTATCATGAGCCTTTTCCATCCTATGGAGAGGGAGCATGGACACGGGGGTCGTCCCACAGTTACTAAAAACAACAGACATAGCCCCACTCCACAAAGGGGGCAGTAAAGCAACAGCAAAGAACTACAGACCAATAGCACTAACATCCCATATCATAAAAATCTTTGAAAGGGTCCTAAGAAGCAAGGTCACCACCCATCTAGAAACCCATCAGTTACACAACCCAGGGCAACATGGGTTTAGAACAGGTCGCTCCTGTCTGTCTCAATTATTGGATCACTATGACAAGGTCCTAAATGCACTAGAAGACAAAAAGAATGCAGATGTAATATATACAGACTTTGAAAAAGCCTTCGACAAGTGTGACCATGGCGTAATAGCGCACAAAATGCGTGCTAAAGGAATAACAGGAAAAGTCGGTCGATGGATCTATAATTTCCTCACTAACAGAACACAGAGAGTAGTCGTCAACAGAGTAATGTCCGAGGCAGCTACTATGAAAAGCTCTGTTCCACAAGGCACAGTACTCGCTCCCATCTTGTTCCTCATCCTCATATCCGACATAGACAAGGATGTCAGCCACAGCACCGTGTCTTCCTTTGCAGATGACACCCGAATCTGCATGACAGTGTCTTCCATTGCAGACACTGCAAGGCTCCAGGCGGACATCAACCAAATCTTTCAGTGGGCTCCAGAAAACAATATGAAGTTCAACGATGAGAAATTTCAATTACTCAGATATGGTAAACATGAGGAAATTAAATCTTCATCAGAGTACAAAACAAATTCTGGCCACAAAATAGAGCGAAACACCAACGTCAAAGACCTGGGAGTGATCATGTCGGAGGACCTCACCTTCAAGGACCATAACATTGTATCAATCGCATCTGCTAGAAAAATGACAGGATGGATAATGAGAACCTTCAAAACTAGGGAGGCCAAGCCCATGATGACACTCTTCAGGTCACTTGTTCTATCTAGGCTGGAATATTGCTGCACACTAACAGCACCTTTCAAGGCAGGTGAAATTGCCGACCTAGAAAATGTACAGAGAACTTTCACGGCGCGCATAACGGAGATAAAACACCTCAATTACTGGGAGCGCTTGAGGTTTCTAAACCTGTATTCCCTGGAACGCAGGAGGGAGAGATACATGATTATATACACCTGGAAAATCCTAGAGGGACTAGTACCGAACTTGCACACGAAAATCACTCACTACGAAAGCAAAAGACTTGGCAGACGATGCACCATCCCCCCAATGAAAAGCAGGGGTGTCACTAGCACGTTAAGAGACCATACAATAAGTGTCAGGGGCCCGAGACTGTTCAACTGCCTCCCAGCACACATAAGGGGGATTACCAACAGACCCCTGGCAGTCTTCAAGCTGGCACTGGACAAGCACCTAAAGTCAGTTCCGGATCAGCCGGGCTGTGGCTCGTACGTTGGTTTGCGTGCAGCCAGCAGCAACAGCCTGGTTGATCAGGCTCTGATCCACCAGGAGGCCTGGTCACAGACCGGGTCGCGGGGGCGTTGACCCCCGGAACTCTCTCCAGGTAAACTCCAGACCCCAACTTATGCCTCGAACAGATTAACTTGGTGGCACTCGATGTATGCACAAGGCTTATTCCTCTAAAAAAAAGGAGGAGTAGATGTAAAATAGAGAGACAGGCGCTCCCTTTACAGGCGATGGAAAAGAATAACAGAGTATCTAAAAGAGGTCAATATCTCTGAAATGCGTAGGGAGACACTGATCAGAGAAATAGCAAGCATCGAACTTAAGCTAAAGGAATCTTATAGGAGTCAGGAATCGCGGGAAGAACTAAAAGCCATAAATGAAATCGAAAGAAACCAAAAAGTATTTCTTCTCCTATGCCAAATCAAAGTCGAGAACAACGTCCAGTATTGGGCCCCTACTTAAACAAGATGGGTCCTACACAGATGACAGCAAGGAAATGAGTGAGCTACTCAAGTCCCAATATGACTCAGTTTTTAGCAAGCCGCTAACCAGACTGAGAGTCGAAGATCAAAATGAATTTTTTATGAGAGAGCCAAAGAATTTGGTTAACACAAGCCTATCCGATGTTATCCTGACGCCAAATGACTTCGAACAGGCGATAAATGACATGCCCATGCACTCTGCCTCAGGGCCAGACTCATGGAACTCCATGTTCATCAAGAACTGCAAGAAGCCCCTATCACGAGCCTTTACCATTCTATGGAGAGGGAGCATGGGCACGGGGGTTTACCTGGAGTTTACCTGGAGAGAGTTCCGGGGGTCAACGCCCCCGCGGCCCGGTGTGTGACCAGGCCTCCTGGTGGATCAGAGCCTGATCAACCAGGCTGTTGCTGCTGGCTGCACGCAAACCAACGTACGAGCCACAGCCCGGCTGATCAAGAAGTGACTTTAGGTGCTTGTCCAGCGCCAGCTTGAAGACTGCCAGGGGTCTGTTGGTAATCCCCCTTATGTGTGCTGGGAGGCAGTTGAACAGTCTCGGGCCCCTGACACTTATTGTATGGTCTCTTAACGTGCCAGTGACACCCCTGCTTTTCATTGGGGGGATGGTGCATCGTCTGCCAAGTCTTTTGCTTTCGTAGTGAGTGATTTTCGTGTGCAAGTTCGGTACTAGTCCCTCTAGGATTTTCCAGGTGTATATAATCATGTATCTCTCCCTCCTGCATTCCAGGGAATACAGGTTTAGGAACTTCAAGCGCTCCCAATAATTGAAGTGTTTTATCTCCGTTATGCGCGCCATGAAAGTTCTCTGTACATTTTCTAGGTCGGCAATTTCACCTGCCTTGAAAGGTGCTGTTAGTGTGCAGCAATATTCCAGCCTAGATAGAACAAGTCGCTCCTGTCTGTCTCAACTATTGGATCACTACGACAAGGTCCTAGATGCACTAGAAGACAAAAAGAATGCAGATGTAATATATACAGACTTTGCAAAAGCTTTCGACAAGTGTGACCATGGTGTAATAGCGCACAAAATGCGTGCTAAAGGAATAACAGGAAAAGTCGGTCGATGGATCTATAATTTCCTCACAAACAGAACACAGAGAGTAGTAGTCAACAGAGTAAAGTCCAAGGCAGCTACGGTGAAAAGCTCTGTTCCACAAGGCACAGTACTCGCTCCCATCTTGTTCCTCATCCTCATATTTGACATAGACAAGGATGTCAGCCACAGCACCATGTCTTCCTTTGCAGATGACACCCGAATCTGCATGACAGTGTCTTCCATTGCAGACACTGCAAGGCTCCAGGCGGACATCAACCAAATCTTTCAGTGGGCTGCAGAAAACAATATGAAGTTCAACGATGAGAAATTTCAATTGCTCAGATATGGTAAACACGAGGAAATTAAATCTTCATCAGAGTACAAAACAAATTCTGGCCACAAAATAGAGCGAAACACCAACGTCAAAACCTGGGAGTGATCATGTCAGAGGATCTCACCTTCAAGGACCATAACATTGTATCAATCGCATCTGCTAGAAAAATGACAGGGTGAATAATGAGAACCTTCAAAACAAGGGATGCCAAGCCCATGATGACACTCTTCAGGTCACTTGTTCTATCTAGGCTGGAATATTGCTGCACACTAACAGCACCTTTGAAGGCAGGTGAAATTGCTGACCTAGAAAATGTACAGAGAACCTTCACGGCGCGCATAACGAAGATAAAACACCTCAATTACTGGGAGCGCTTGAGGTTCCTGAACCTGTATTCCCTGGAATGCAGGCGGGAGAGATGCATGATTATATACACCTGGAAAATCCTAGAGGGACTAGTACCGAACTTGCACACGAAAATCACTCACTACAAAAGCAAAAGACTTGGCAGACGATGCAACATCCCCCCAATGAAAAGCAGGGGTGTCACTAGCACGTTAAGAGACCATACAGTAAGTGTCAGGGGCTCGAGACTGTTCAACTGCCTCCCAGCATACATAAGGGGGATTACCAACAGACCCCTGGCAGTCTTCAAGCTGGCACTGGACAAGCACCTAAAGTCGGTTCCTGACCAGCCGGGCTGTGGCTCGTACGTTGGTTTGTGTGCAGCCAGCAGTAACAGCCTGGTTGATCAGGCTCTGATCCACCAGGAGGCCTGGTCACAGACCGGGCCGCGGGGGCGTTGACCCCCGGAACTCTCTCCAGGTATGCCTAATCACACTATGTATACCACTACGATTCTTAAATCTTTCAAACCAACCTTTGCTGGCCTTAAATTCACTCACATCAGCACTAGTTGCAGGCAATTTCTTTACCAAATCATCATGCAACTGCCTAGCATTTTCACAAATGATCACTTGAGAGATGCTATCTCCTGCTATCTGTTTTTCATTTATCCTCTCCAATAAGTCTCTCAACATTTTCTAATACTTGGGGTCGCTGTTTCATAATCACAGTTGCACCTTTTGCAAGAACAGCTTCCTTGATTGCCGTTTTCCTGGTCACTATAGTTGAGATGGTTGATTGGGATTTACTATATAACATGACCAGCTCCGACACACGCACTCCACTTTTGTACTTTGCAATTATCTCTTTCTTCATTTCAATAGTCATTAGCACCTTTTTTCTCGAAGGGTTGGCACTTGAAGCTTTCTTGGGGCCCATGGTGACTTATTTTGCAGAAGCAAGCACCAAAAACAGTGATAATGTGGAATGTACCGAATGTATCCTTAGATGCACACACACTGGATGGCTTGTAAACACTGGCACACACGGGGCAGTTCAGGCCACACGTGGACACGTCTCGTACGAATTGCATCGAATACCAGGTTTTCGATCGGATACCGAGGCAAAATTTTTGCGATATAATGCATTGAATACCAGATTTATCGAATACCGATGCCATCGAATACTGGGGGCCACTGTATAAGGTTAGAGAAATTAGTACTGGTCAGTACAAAGAATCGCATTTAGATCATATGAAATTAGTATGCGATGTCGAGGATGATATTTCTACCCAGACTAATGTGTCAGTCGCTGACAATCCTCCTGACTGTGTACCCTCTACCTCTAATACTCAGTCAGATAATCAACCCGAATGTCGTTATTCTTTGCATACACGACAAGTAATGAGAAACCCCCAAGTATCTTTTGTAGATACTTGTTCAGATCGCCCTCATTCAAGGCATGTGTTAGCCATGGCAGAAGAATTCAATCCACCCAAAGATGATAACCATTCTGCATATGTAAATCTTTGTAAATATATATATTCTTCCTCAGAATCCATAGAGTGCATGAATACAGATCGATCGATCAATTCCATCCTTTATTATACCATCCATTAGTTCTAAGTTACATATGTCCTTGCCACTGTATAGAATCAGCCCAGACCCACCTGCCTGTTCAGCCCAGAGCATAGTATTGTATGTCGAGATGACATTACGTAACATGACTGAGCTGTCAGCATAGTTGCTGATCCCATATATGTATATGTTATCTGAGTATCATAGTACCATCCATATGTTTACATACATGACCCCTTGCTAGGCTCAGTGACTAGCATGTGTGGCATTACATGATGCTGCATGAGTGCATGGGATGCGCTCCCTAGGCCTCAGCCCCCCTAGTCCTAGCAGGCAACAGGACAGTCAGTTTGGTCTCTCCCTTAACACAGTCTGCAATATAAGCGTTAACACCCAACGACTTGTGTTTAACTCAAACCATCATATCTCCACGAACCCTCTCAACACAGGATGGGTGGTAGAGTGCTCAGGGTGAGTACATGATGGGTGTGGAAGTGCTCTGGGTGAGTAAATGATGGGTGTGGAAGTGCTCTGGGTGAGTACATGATGGGTGTGGAAGTGCTCTGGGTGAGTACATGATGGGTGTGGGAGTGCTCTGGGTGAGTACATGATGGGTGTGGGAGTGCTCTGGGTGAGTACATGATGGGTGTGGAAGTGCTCTGGGTGAGTACATGATGGGTGTGGAAGTGCTCTGGGTGAGTACATGATGAGTGTGGGAGTGCTCTGGGTGAGTACATGATGGGTGTGGGATGGGGGAGAGTACATGATGGGTGTGGAAGTGCTCTGGGTGAGTACATGATGGGTGTGGAAGTGCTCTGGGAGAGTACATAATGGGTGTGGAAGTGCTCTGGGAGAGTACATAATGGGTGTGGAAGTGCTCTGGGAGAGTACATAATGGGTGTGGAAGTGCTCTGGGAGTACATAATGGGTGTGGAAGTGCTCTGGGAGAGTACATAATGGGTGTGGAAGTGCTCTGGGAGAGTACATAATGGGTGTGGAAGTACTCTGGGAGAGTACATAATGGGTGTGGAAGTGCTCTGGGAGAGTACATAATGAGTGTGGAAGTGCTCTGGGAGAGTACATGATGGATGTGGAAGTGCTCTGGGAGAGTACATGATGGGTGTGGAAGTGCTCTGGGAGAGTACATGATGGGTATGGAAGTGCTCTGGGAGAGTACATGATGGGTATGGAAGTGCTCTGGGAGAGTACATGATGGGTGTGGAAGTACTCTGGGAGAGTGCAGGATGGTAATATCCGAGAGATGGGTTAGGGTGATGGTATTACCGAGAGATGATTTAGGGTGATGGTAATATCTGAGAGATGGGTTAGGGTGATGATAATATCCAACAGATAGGGTTGATGGTAATATCCAAGAGATGGTTAGGGTGATGGTAATATCCGAGAGATGGGTTAGGATGATGGTAATATCCGAGAGATGGGTTAGGGTGATGGTAATATCAGAGAGATGGGTTAGGGTGATGGTAATATCCGAGAGATGGGTTAGGGTGATGGTAATATCCGAGAGATGGGTTAGGGTGATGGTAATATCCGAGAGATGGGTTAGGGTGATGGTAATATCCGAGAGATGGGTTAGGGTGATGGTAATATCCGAGAGATGGGTTAGGGTGATGGTAATATCAGAGAGATGGGTTAGGATGATGGTAATATCAGAGGGATGAGTTAGGGTGATTTGTAATATCTAAAATAGTTTGGTCTATCCACTGGATCAGTCACTCTGGACATGAATAAAAGCAACTGTTAACATTGTGTGTGGGCAGACGAGGGGTATCGCCAAGACTTCCCAATAAACAATGGTGTTGCTTGCTGTGCCCAAGCCAAGACAGTGTGGAAATTTGTTAAGTATGCACCCACCTGGATTTCTGGCATCTCTCTTCAGCACAAATCAATGACATACATTTAAGGTTTTTTGTTTCAGTCTTGTAGATGTTGTGCTATACAGAACTCGTTTTAGTCAAGGTTTACAGCATTATATAAATTGGGAAAGCTCCAAACCCATAGGGGTCAAACAGTGAATGTGGACATGGGTAACATTTATGCTCAATACAAGGAAAAGGATAAGGCCAATTCCTTGGATCAAGAGCCCCTCAACTGCATCATGACATCTCCTTTTAGGGAAATGGATGAAGGAGGTTGAAGTGTTATACAGCACCTGCGGGGGGAATGGGAGGAACTGAAACAGAATGACTGGGGCTTCCGCATCCAGAAAGTACGAGTGATCATGTTTGATTGGAGTGAGTGATACAAGTGGATCTGTGTTTGATGAACAATTGGAGTGTGAACAAAGGTGAGTGTGAAGGGATTCAGGGAAAACTGTTAGCTGGACTTGATACCAGAGACGGGAAACACAATGTTGGTACAGGAGAGCTGGAGATACTGCAACTTATAAGTTTATCTGAACTGTGATTATTCACACACTTCAAGCAAGACAGCTATTGAAAGAATGAGTGTGTTTCCTTGTTTATTTGGTTCCCAACCTTGGTGGAAGACTGCCAATGCACTAAAAAAATTACAGCATTAACCCTTTAACCCTTTGAGGGTTTCGGATGTACTAGTACGGCTTACGCGCAGGGTTTTTTGACGTACTAGTACTCATAAATTCTAGTGCCGTCAAATCTCGCGGGAAAAGGCTGGTAGGCCTAGATGTGAGAGAATGGGTCTGTCTGGTCGGTGTGTGTGGTAGAAAAAAAAATCTGGGACCCAGTGGTGCATTGTGGGAATGCCATCTTAGTAAACAATGTCCACCATGCCTCGCGGTAAGAAGCTCCTCACTCCTCGGCGAATTGGGACACTTTTGTTCCCCAGTGACAGTTCTAATACAGATGGAAGTGCCAGTGAAGATGAGTTTCAAGGTTTTGGTGAGGTTTTGACCGAAACTAATGACCATAACATCGGTAATAGTGAGGAAAACCCAGACGACCCTCAGCCTTCCACCTCTGCTGCTGGGCCGTCTTGTTCACGTTCAGTTGTACCAGAATCCAAGAGGAAACTCCTATTTTCCCAAATCCCAGACTCAGATGAGAGCATTTGTGATGATAGTGATAGTGAATATGAACTACAAGCTCTTCAAACTAGTTCCAGTAGTGATAGTGAAGTGCAATATTCCCCAGTGAAGTGTAAGTATATACGACGATATATGCACTCTGGTAGTGTGCCACATGCTATTCCAAGGGGAAGGAGTACATCTCGGAGTACCTCCTGTGGCTGTACAGCAGGAACTGACAGTGAAAATGACGATGATACTGTTGGGATGGAAAATGTGCGTGGAGGTAGTGGTGCCGGCGGTGAGGCACCAGCAGTGGGCCATGCTGCCACCCACGCCACTGCCTCAGCTGATCTACAACAAAGGCCACCATCCCCCACCCACCCACCACACCAGCCTCCACAACCTCAACCTCCACAACCACAACCACCTGTCATTGTCCAGTACCCACCAGCTGACCGCACCTGGGACTGGCAGGAAGCTGTCAATTTTGTTCCAAATCCCCACCAGTTTGATGACAGCCAAAGTGGAATATGGCCATCTTGTACACTTGGGAACAATGCCACTGAACTGGAATGTTTCGAGTTATTCTTTGATGAACCCCTGATGGAAAGTATTGTCATGGAAAGCAACACATACTACGAGTACACCATAGCAAACACATTACTTTCATCAAAATCACATCTACACCAGTGGAAGGAGGCAACTGTGGCTGAGATGTATCTTTTCTTTGCCACAATAATGCTTATGCCACTTGTGTATAAGCACAAAGTGAAATCATACTGGTCAAAAGACCGCCTGATTGCAACCCCAGGTTTCAGTGATATAATGCCAGTGAATCGATTTGTGCTGTTACGTATGCTTCACTTCTCAGACAAAACCAGGCCTGATAGAAACGACAGGTTATATAAGATTAGGAATGTGTTTGTGTATCTGAAAGAGAAATTCAGTACGCATTTTTATCTCTTCAGGAAGCTTGTAATTGACGAGTCTTTGATTCTGTTCAAAGGAAGACTCTCTTTCAAGCAGTATATACCAAGCAAGAGGAAATGCTCTGGTAGAAAGTTGTTTGTGCTTTGTGATTGTTACAGTGGTCTGGTATTGGATATTACTGTATACACTGGAAGTTATACATTGCAAAATACCAGGAAGTTATTGGGCATCTCTGGTGATGTGGTTAGAACAATGATAGAACCATACCTTGGTAAGGGGCATATATTATATACTGATAACTGGCACACATGCCCCTCACTCAGTGATTTTTTGCAAGTGAACATGACAGATGTGTGGCACAGTGCATGCAAATCAGAAACATATGCCCAGGTTTGACACTGGCACTCGTAGAGGTGAGGTGCAGGTGTTTGCTGCCAATGACATCATGGCACTTCAGTGGCATGACAAACGAGATGTCAAACTGTTGTCATCAGTTCACCCTAATGAAATGGCAAACAGTGGCAGGCAGCATAGAGAAAGCAATGAACCCATTCTAAAACCTGCAGCTGTGATTGATTACACCTTCAACATGCATTCAGTGGACAAATGTGACATGCAGATTGGGTTTGCTGATTGTATTTGCAAGAGTTATAAGTGGTACATCAAACTCTTTTTCCATCTTCTGGACATTTCCATGCTCAATGCTTGTAATATGTATAAGATGAGGACCAGAAACAAACCACAGTACGGCAAATTCTGTTTGTCTGTAATCAGACAAATAGTATTCAAGTACCAAGGAAGAACACCTGCAATTGACCACCCACCAAATTATCAACAACTACCTTCTCATCTGAAGCATGGTGATCACTTCCTGGTAAAACTGCCTGCTACTGCTTTCAAGAAAAAGGCTCAAAAGAGGTGTTATGTCTGTGCACATACAAGAAAACGCCCACAACAATGCAGAGACACTCGTTTTATGTGTGAGGAGTGTAAAACACCACTGTGCATGACACCATGTTTCAAAGACTTCCACAGGCTGCAGAACTTCTAGAAACATTCCCTGTGACTGTATATGTGTATATAAAATATAGAAAAATAGTAATAAACAACATTTCATATAGTTTGTTTGTGTAAATATTTTCTATAAACAAAATAATGACAACAGTGTTTACGCCCTTATTGTGTAGTATTGAAAACGAAATAACTTAAAAAATACTGATCATATTGGTCTCAGAGGTCATAAAAGTTACTCAGATAAAGAAAAATTGAAAAATAATTGAAAATAGTACATAAAAAAGTAAATAGAAAAATACCGGGCGACGGCAGTTGGCGATGTTACCAGATGTTGTTCAATTTTGGCAAACTTCATGCCTCCATATCTCGGTAAGTATTGATGGTAAAAAATATTTGTTTAGCCTATAATGTTTAGAAAAAAAAAATATTTTTTCATAAGATTTTTTTTTTTTTTTTTAAATTTGGCCGACCCTGAGAACGAGTTTCTGAGAGGGCCTGTCGACCCTCAAAGGGTTAAATATTTAGAACATCTATACACCAGAAAAAAATCTTCAAGGCATGTCTGACCTATGAAGGAAATTTCAAGATCACACAATTGTCAACAGATTTGTATTACTAACAACAGGAGAAATGAAAACTAATTATGGAATTTGGCCTTTTTTTACTAAACAGCTCCTCAGTGACAAATCTTCTGCAAGATTCAAAAAATAAGTATAGAACTTATAAAGCAAATAAACATAATAAAATACTGCTTTTAATACCTTTTGCTAAACTCACATATCCAATATTGAGCACAGCACACACGCATCTCGTAAATGGTGGATAATGCATATATAAAAGCCTATTTACTTTTGAGTGTTATGCCTATATACATGTGGGTTTAACCACATAATTAGTGATTGAATTGACCCATCATGTTTCCACTGAATCCACCTTGTCTACCTCCAGGTCCTGCCTGCATTCCACCCTGCATGCCTCCTGGACCAGACTGCATTCCTGCTGGACCTCCTTGCATTCCCCCTGGTCCAACTTGAATACTACCAGGGCCTTGTATGCCTCCTGGTCCACCCTGCATGCCACCTCCTGCCATAGCCATACCCTGCATGCCTCCAGGGCCATCACCCATCTGTCCACTCTGCACAGCTGATGGTCCACCCTGCATTCCTCGTGGTCCAGCTTGCATCATTCCTCCAGCCATAGAGGTCATGGGCTGCTGCATGTGGCTTGGTTGCATGCCTCCTTGCATGTTCTGCATACCCTGTGGTCCCATAGGTCCCATAGAGCCGAGCGTTGGTTGCGTATGTCCTACAGCAGACACTGGTTTTGGTCCACTGAAGTGTGCTCCCAAAGACATTGTAGAAACCATACTAGGGTTGCTGAGTGTGGCCACATTGGTGGTGGCAGTACCTGTGGATGAGGAGATCATGCTCTGTGACATCGTAGATGCCATGGACGACTGGACTGTTGGTGTTATTCCAGAAGAACCAGGAGTGTGTGGAGAGGCCATGTGAGGAGACGTCAAATAGGGCGACCCCAACGACTGAGGTACAGAGCCCCCTGAGGATGTGGGTGTGCTCTGGCCTACTGACGATGGTGGAGTAGCTACGGCATTACCATCGGGACCCAGACTCAAGCTGCACAGCAACTCTCGAATACACGGATAGAGACACATCTCACTGGGCTGTACAATGGCACGGCTCATGATATCATTGATGACCTACACAGTAATGCTAGGAATGTTGCCGTGATCATGGCGCTCTGCTCACACTGTCGTATACCAACGGCAGCATTAAATTTGGAGGCTCTGTCTCGGGTGGTAACTGCACATTGATCCTTGTTAACTGGAACTAAAAGAAAGTTATTTCAGTACAAAAGTAAAAGTATAACAGTGTGATGCATTCCAGGTGCCTGGCAAACTACAAGTTTGGTACTATGATCTCTACAGGATTGGTACTGTGATCACTACAGGTTTGGTACTGTAATCACTACAGGTTTTATACTCTTCCTCGGTAATATTACAATAATTATGTAGGAGTGTTGATTCAAGGAACTGGAGTTACTGTATCCTCCTCTTCATCAGATTAAAAAAACTACTACTTTCTTACATCAAATTCCAAGGAGCTCTCATATGCTTGAACATTATAACATAGTAAAAAGGGGGTCAATCCCACATTAAAGGGTGTGTCTTTATTGCTAGGTTCTGCTTATTTTTATGTGATGGTGTTCTAAGATGGAGAGATAAGCTACAAAATACCTCCCTCAAAGAATATATTTTCTTCTTTCAACACACCAGCCATATCCCACCAAGGAAGGCTGGCCCAAAGGGAAAAACAAAAGTTTCTCGTTTTAAATTTAGTAATACAACCTCTCCTCACTTAGCGACGTACTTGTTTACCGACGCCTTAGACTTACGACAGGCTCTCTGGCCAGTACACATACCTAAATAATGTATATTAGAGTTGATTTCCTCTAATCTCTTTATTACAATATACAGTACACTACTGTATAAACATTTAAAAAATACCAGAAATGTTATAAATGGTGCAAAGGTGACATTAAAACAATATCAAAGATGGTTCACACAAACCCACTACCATTATGGTATGCTTCTCAATTAGCAACAAATTCATTTATCGACATGGTCTTAGGGATGGAACTCCGTCGTTAAGTGAGGAGAGGCTGTACATACAGAAGAGGTTACTAGCCCCTTGCTCCTGGCATTTTAGTCACCTCTTATGACATGCATGGCTTATGGAGGAAGAATTCTGTCCCACTTTCCCATGGAGATAAGCAGAAATAAACAAGAATAAGAACCAGTAAGAAAATAGAAGAAAACCCAGAAGGGTTGTATATGCATGTGTAGTGTGACTTAAGTGTAAGAAAAAGTAGCAAGATGTACTTGAAATCTTGCATATTTATGAGACAGAAAAAAGACACCATCATGTAAAACAATCACAGGTTTCTGTTTTACACTCGCTTGGCAGGACTGTAGTACCTCCCTGGGTAGTTGCTATCTACCAACCTACTACACAGGAATGAATATACAGGTCCTCCATCACAAATCCGGCATCACTGGGACCTGTAGTGTGCCGGATTACTGAGTTTGCCAGATTACAGAGTAGTTAGGTTAGAATAATAAAATTAACCAACTTGACTTACACAGTTCACTGAACATTGGCAAAAATCAAACATTTCTGCTACTTTGAGCTCAATTTCAAGGTACTTTTCATTATGAAAGCAATCAAAATTATGTCTATTTCTGTAATATATCTTCCATTCTATTAAATGAGTCCAAAAGAAATGAGAATACAACCATAAAAACCATACAAAAATATACTGCAAAGAGGCGGCTAATGGCTGAGAAGTTAACTCCCTTATTTATCGTCCGTCTTTTTTATTTTTGTTGTACGTTAAGAAGCATACACTGCCCAAATTTCAATGAGATAGCCCAAAAAACAACCGAGAAAAAAAAAATATTTACCAAAAATCATATATGGCAAGCCCAAGCCAGGTACTGGAAATAAGTCACTTTGTCTGACTTTTCTGGGTTATCCTAGATTCTCTATACATATGCTGCTATGTATGATAGTCTACGTAACTGTATTTGTGTATACCTGAATAAACTTATTTACTTCTAGTCTGTCAACTGAGTACAAGAAACCTCCCATTCACTTATTTCAACTACCCAATAAAGTGGTCAGAAATTGGCAATTTGGCCAATTTCACACAAATTTCAACAGATGCTAATTTCAAATTTTTTTTTTTTATTATTATTATCACACTGGCCGATTCCCACCAAGGCAGGGTGGCCCGAAAAAGAAAAACTTTCACCATCATTCACTCCATCACTGTCTTGCCAGAAGGGTGCTTTACACAACAGTTTTTAAACTGCAACATTAACACCCCTCCTTCAGAGTGCAGGCACTGTACTTCCCATCTCCAGGACTCAAGTCCGGCCTGCCGGTTTCCCTGAACCCCTTCATAAATGTTACTTTGCTCACACTCCAACAGCACGTCAAGTATTAAAAACCATTTGTCGCCATTCACTCCTATCAAACACGCTCATGCATGCCTGCTGGAAGTCCAAGCCTCTCGCACACAAAACCTCCTTTACTCCCTCTCTCCAACCTTTCCTAGGCCGACCCCTACCCCGCCTTCCTTCCACTACAGACTGATACACTCTTGAAGTTATTCTGTTTCGCTCCATTCTCTCTACATGTCCGAACCACCTCAACAACCCTTCCTCAGCCCTCTGGACAACAGTTTTGGTAATCCCGCACCTCCTCCTAACTTCCAAACTACAAATTCTCTGCATTATATTCACACCACACATTGCCCTCAGACATGACATCTCCACTGCCTCCAGCCTTCTCCTCGCTGCAACATTCATCACCCATGCCTCACACCCATATAAGAGCGTTGGTAAAACTATACTCTCATACATTCCCCTCTTTGCCTCCAAGGACAAAGTTCTTTGTCTCCACAGACTCCTAAGTGCACCACTCACTCTTTTCCCCTCATCAATTCTATGATTCACCTCATCTTTCATAGACCCATCCGCTGACACGTCCACTCCCAAATATCTGAATACATTCACCTCCTCCATACTCTCTCCCTCCAATCTGATATTCAATCTTTCATCACCTAATCTTTTTGTTATCCTCATAACCTTACTCTTTCCTGTATTCACCTTTAATTTTCTTCTTTTGCACACCCTACCAAATTCATCCACCAATCTCTGCAACTTCTCTTCAGAATCTCCCAAGAGCACAGTGTCATCAGCAAAGAGCAGCTGTGACAACTCCCACTTTGTGTGTGATTCTTTATCTTTTAACTCCACGCCTCTTGCCAAGACCCTCGCATTTACTTCTCTTACAACCCCATCTATAAATATATTAAACAACCACGGTGACATCACACATCCTTGTCTAAGGCCTACTTTTACTGAAAAATAACATAAGAACATAAGAACATAAGAAAGGAGGAACACTGCAGGAGGCCTGCTGGCCCATACTAGGCAGGTCCTTTACAATTCATCCCACTAACAAAACATTTACCCAACCCAATTTTCACTGCTACCCAAGAAATAAGCTCTGATGTGAAAGTCCCACTCAAATCCAACCCTTCCCACTCATGTACTTATCCAACCTAGATTTGAAACTACCCAAAGTCCTAGCCTCAATAACCCAACTAGGTAGACTGTTCCACTCATCAACTACCCTATTTCCAAACCAATACTTTCCTATGTCCTTTCTAAATC